>NC_068982.1:177911426-177927540 GCF_001194135.2 Octopus bimaculoides | reverse complement strand
CCTAGGGGCTCATGGAAAAAAAGAACACGGTATGAAGTTAACGAAATTTGACTAAATCTAAAAACTCAACATAAAATATTCTTCTTCACGATCTGCTAAAGTGGCTCTCTTCCTGATATATTTATTCACCCACCAAGGAGTTAAAGAAAAGAAATTGAAATTAGCCATTACTCATTTTGCCCCATTCTAGACATCATCTTTTGGAATTTGAAAATTATTTAATTAGACATTTGTGTGGGGAAAATTGATAGAACTTTGATTGTTAAAAATCAAAAGATATCCGGATATTTTATTAGTAACCTCAATTACAATCGGGTCAAAATTGAGGAAAAATTTCTTTAGAAAGAAGTACCTGTTTCAAATGCTTATTTTGAACAACTATGCTGACCAAATTTTTACTCCCAAAGATAAAGCAATAGTATAAATTAATGATGCAATACTTGCAATGTAATGGTTTGAAATAAGTAGGGCGAAAATAAAATGAAATCAGAAATTGCACTGCTATGTTGAACAGCAAATCATTAAAATTGTATTGTCAGATTTCCATGTTACAAACTTTTAGTACAAAGTATTATACATAATCATGACATGTGTATTATAGTTATAAAGGTTTAAATAAGACCCGTGTCTGGTTTAGAGAATGCTGTGACAGAGAAATTTTTAAATGTTTTTTTTTTTTTAGAAGGTGTCGTTTCACTATTTTAAGAAAGTGCAACTACAGTATCTATAACCATAACAAGTGGCTAAACAAAATTTGGTTGAATGTGTTTAGTTGGGAAAACTCGATCAGAAGAACAGTGATATATTGAAATTATTATATCTAATAAAATCAAATATTGTAATGTGACAGAGATTGTGAGTAACTGAGTCCTGTATATACCATCAATTAAAACACTTAAATTTCATTGCTAAAACAGCTGGGAAAGACAATATAAAAGTGCAATATACAATCTCCTCCACATCGAATTCAGTTTGAAACAATTATACAGAAATCAATTCGCACCAAAGACGTAAACATACAATTCGTTGTTAAACTTAATATACTAAAATAGTTAACCTTAATAAAATGAGACTACTAAGAGAGAGCTATATGTATACTTAATTTATTATTATTTATTGATAAAGTAAGAGTTTATCATTTTATAAAAATACTCGCAATATAAATATAAACAAAGTTTTACGACTACGAATTTACTGATGGCATCTGCAAAGTCGGTGTTTCTGTGTAGAAAGTAAAATGTCCAACGTTAGTTCAGCTGGGGTATGTAATGGAATATTTCACTATATATTGCACATGAAATGTTTATGACATTAGAGTTTAATATATATACATATATATATTTTGTTTTTTTTTCAATTTTACCTCGTGTATATTTTCATAATTGTATAAAAAGAAAAATAAGTGAACAATGAGGGCTAAGGTTACACAATAAAACTAATATAATAGTAACCAGTAGGGGAAAACAATTCTAAAGGAATACAGCTTTTAGGAAGAAGGAATGGATAAATGCAGAGTATAAGAAAGGATGATAAACTAGCAGTTCGGGGAGGGTGCAGATGTTAAGAAGTTTGCTTTACAATGACATGCTTTTAGGTTCAATCTCGCTACACAGCACCTTCAGCAAGTGTCTTCTATTATAACTTCGAGTGAACAGAAGCCTTGAAAACTGAAGTTGATAGACATAATCTTTTACTCAGTTAAACGCCACCATCTGGTACCTCCCGAAAGACTCGGAAAGTATTAAACAAAAAAAAAAAGACTATAAATACTGCTCGTTCCTCCTTTGACGAAATCATGAGAGAGAAAAAAAAGTTTCAATAGGCATTGGCATGGCAGTGTGGTTTGCGATCAGGCGGTTTCGGGTTCAGTTTCACTGCACGGCACCTTGGGCAAGTAACCCAGGTCGACCAATGCCTTATGAGTGAATTATTTTGTAGGCAGAAACTGTGTGGAAGCCCGTTGCGTGTGTGCGAGTATATATATATATATATACACACACACACACGTGTGTTTTTGTTTGACAACCAATGTTGATATGTTTACGTCCCGAGCTAAACGGTTCAACAAAAGATATCAATAGAATAAATACCAGATTTTAAAAATTAATACAGGAGTCGATTTGTTTGACTGTACCCTTCAATGTGGTGCCTCAGCATGGCTAAAGTCCAATGGCAGAAACAAGTAAAACATAAAAGATGTATCTGCTAAAGTTATAAGAATGAATGTTTTTTTGTGTAGCCCCATGTCAGTAGACCTACGACCTAAAGTATTCCAACTATAATCTTGCCTTGTTCAGTCATCTCTGACAACATTATGTAATATATCTTTTTTGAGACTGTAGAATACCATTTCTAGCTAGTAGGATAACTACATAGAGTCTCCTATATTTGCTCAAGGAATAAACGTTTGTCTCAGTTAGATGAATTTTTAAAATCTAGTCCATTGTCTCAAATGTGAATAGATTTGTCTGGAGAAAGGGTTGTGCCTATGACTTTTGCAGGTTCTCTAAGACACATTTCTGACTTCTATAGGATCAGCAACTCTACAGGACAGGTATTTTTTGGCTCTCAAAAGGAGACCCATCTTTTGTGATATTTTTGTTTGGATTATTCAGTTGGAGGAGGGAGATGTGGCAGCAGCTATGTTCCTTGCAGGCTTTCCCAAACATGTGAACTCAATGATCAATTTGAACTTGTGCAGGCTGGTGCTTGTAGAAAAAATGTGACAAGTAGGATAGCCTACAAGAAACAGCAGCTAAATTTACTTTAAATTACACCCTACTGTCTTTAACCCGAAGCCCTCCGCCCGCCAAAAGACATTAAATAAAATATTTGCATCAATGTGTCTCACTTTAGTCATTACTCTCTCTCCCAGTACCAGTGGCAGCTCGTAGATAAAATTATTGGCAGTGCTGCTTCAGAAAATTTTTAGTTTTAATATTGTGTAAAAGGAAACAAACATATAAAAAAAAATATTTATACATAAACTTGATCGGTTCACATTTTAGCCACTGCTGAGTAGTGTGTTTAATTTGTTCACTGAACACCACTATAAATTCCCCTTTGTTTTCCAAAAATACCCCCTAAATCACAAAATAAGTGGGGAAAATCTGCCCTATTTTTCAAATCATGGCAGCAACACTAGCTGGAAGCAGGATAATAATCTGATTCTACACTTTATCATATTCAAGAATATAAACACGTTTTTAAACACAACACACATGGAATCAAAAAGAAACACTACCTTTCATCAGTGTCAGCACTACATGAACCACAGTGCACTCTCTCTCTAGCATGCAACTTTCTGTCTCAGACATGTGAGCATGTGCACAACAGCCAAATACTGCATCGCTGGAACTGTGAAGCGCACAGTTCTATCCAAGAATTTTTGCATTTTTTTCATAAACTAGGGGATAGCTACTGACATTAAAATTAAGGATTATATAATGTACAAGTATAAAGAAAGAATTAAAGAGAAAAGGACTCATTATATTGAATGTTATCAATAATATCAAGTAGAAATAGGAGGTGCTGCAGTTCTGCAGTGCCTATACACAAGCTGCCACTATCCAGTACTCCCTCTTCTGTCACCCATTTTCTATCACACCTACCATACCATTCACACTGTTGTTGCTATTAAATCACCTTACCAACAAGCTTCACATAGCTGTCTATCACTCCCTCTCTTCTCATTACTTTCCTCTCTTTTCTACATGCCATTGGGAAGACTGTCTTACTTTGCTTGGGAAAAGGTGAGAATTGGTAACAGGAAGAGCATCCGGCTGAAGAGAAATTGCTTCACTGAATTTCGTTTGACTTATGCAAGTGGAAAAGTGGACATTAAAACAGTGATAATGATGCTTGTGGTGATAATTTTCTTTTGGAATTGCATTATAATTTTAAGCAAAAGAAACATTATTTATTCCAATTTGCTTCTCTGAAAAATAAGATTCTCTTCTTCATCATCATCATCATTTAACGTCTACTTTCCATGCTGGCATTGGTTGGGCAGTTCGACTGAGGACTGGCAAGTTGGGAGGCTGCATCAGGCACCAATCTGATTTGGCAAGATTTCTACAGCTCATTGCCCTTCCTAATGCCAACCACTCTGAGAGTGTAGTGGGTGCTTTTTATGTGCAACCAGCACAGGAGCTAGTCAGATGGCACTGGCATCAGTTATGCTTGAATGGTGCTTTTTATGTGTTACCAGCACGGGTGCCAGTCAGGTGACACTGGGATCAGTCACGCTCAGATGTTGCTTTTTATGTGCCACTGGCATGGGTGCCAGTCAGGTGGCATTGACATCAGCCATGCCTGAATGGTGCCTTTTACATGCCACTGGGATGGGTGGCACCGGCATTGGCCATGACTATGATTTCACTCATGTGAAAATTGTTTTGGGCTTTTATACTTACTGAATTTTGCATGTTTCTAATCTGATAAATAAATTTACTGTAAGAGTAAATTTTATAAATAATTTACTTTTAATAATATGTTTTTATTTACTTTATTTTCAGGATATTTTGTTACATATTGACTGTTAATAGTTTTTTCATTTAATAATTCCTACTTTTGGTGTAATATTTTTCATAGTTGATTGAACTGAAAGCAGAACTTTTTAGGAAACAAGAAGAGTTCAAGAAAGAAAAACTTAAATGTGCGTCAACTAATTACATTAAAGGGAAAACAACTGCAAAAGTAAGTACAACTGTGTTTCCTGCAAAATTTTGTGAGAAATTAAGGGTTGGTTGCACTTAAAAAGGGGAATAAAAAATGGTCAGTATTTAGTTGGAGACATCAAAAGTTTGTATTTTTGTGGTTAGTGATGGTGCCACATGAAAAAGCACTTGGAACACTCTGTAATGTAGTTGGCATTAGGAAGGGTATCCAGCCATAGAAACCATGCCAAAGCAGTAAGTAGAGCTTGGTGCAATCCTCTGCTTGTCAGCTCCTGTCAAATCATCCAGCCCATGCTACCATGAAAGTCAGACATTAAATGATGATGATGATGATGGTGCAGGGATTACTATAAGAAAGATTAGTAAGGCAATATAATAGGCATAAGAGTGGGTAAAACTATAGATATATTTGGAATTGATGCAACAATGAAATTTTACAGATGATATACATAACCAGGTGGTGCACGAAAGTTTTATTGCTAATGACTAGTATACAAGATCAAGCTTGTAATAAAGTCAAACAGATACAGTTGGTGGAACAAGTCTTGCATGCAGTTAAAATCAACACGAAATGAGTACAAGGTCAGTTAACTTGTATAAAATGCTGAAGCAACTGCAAAAATCACATATCAACTTGAATTCCATGCTCTGTAGTCTATTGGTGGTGGTGAGGTACTGACTAAGAGTTGCTGAATTGTTTGTAAGAAAAGCTTGGGCTGTGTATAAAATTTTTGTGAACAAAATTGAGGTTGGTAGTGCATTTAGTACACTGATGGATTCTGTCTTCAGCCTGCTTCTCCACATTAAAAATTCTTTATATAGTAGATACAGAGTTGAAGATTTCAACATCTTTTGGAATATTTATATACTTATTTCTTGGCTCACAAATAATTTGTCAAATATCTTCAGAAAAAAATTTCAAATCTGGAAGTATGTTCAGAATCCAAATGCATAAAAGTTAATATGGCAGAGACCAAGAGAGGGATAAAGGATACAAAATATGTCATAATAATATCTCTTGAAGTTTGTCAGGAACCAAGACTTAGATGATTTTTAATTAATCAAAAGAAAGGAACCGTGCTCATAACCATGACTGTTTGTTGTAAGGGTTTGGATAATGGTAAGAACAATGGGAGTAGAGCTAACTGAGGTGGCAGGAGAGAAAAGTTCATTGCAGTAGAAGAGGTAGGGTGAACAAACAATATGGGAGCTAGTGGTTGTAGTACATTGGTAAGTCTTTTTGACAATCCTCCTATGAATGCTATTCATTTGGATGCAGTATAAAATAATTGTATGTGCTTAGCAGCCTGCACTGTCCTAGATATATATGCAGTACTCTATTGACAATTGCATCAGAAGTAGTTATTGTTGAAATTTTTGGGGAAACCTAGTTAAAGGAATGAAGTGTTATCTATGTTACTGATATGTAGTTGTCATGGTGGATCATCAGGAGTTGTGGGGAATTTGTAGTCACCTAGTTGTGTAGAGAAGTGTATAGTATTGCAAGGTTGTTTCTTTGGTATGTCTAGAAATTATGTTTTGCTGCTGTCCAGGAAGATTAGGTTATATTTCTTCACTGAAAAATATTCATGGTCTTTGATCATGGAAACAGAGTATGTCTGTCATGAAGTATCTAGACCGAATGTTGATGATGCTTGTGTGAAAAACATTAAGGAGATATTAAGGGTGGCATTATTTGGATAAGAGAATGTGTGTGTGGAGGTGGAGTAGAAGCAAAGATTGCATCCCAAAATTGGCCCTCGTCTTTAGTATTAAAAAAAAATGCTTCAAGCTCAAGTTAGACCCACAATAGAATAATACTCCCATACCAGGACAATGCTATTGCTAAGCCTACTAGCATCTTAGGCTGCATTCAAAAAGGGCCACCTGACTGATTGGTATGGTGTTAAATACCAACATCCTTCAACCTTTGGTCCACAAACTTATTGTCTCTTCACCCTGCTTTACCTACTGCTAGTACAGTGGCTATGGTCTCATACCAGTTCCACCCTGGACCACTTGACTCATCTCTCCTCCTCTTATCATCCATATTTTAATATCCCTCCTCTGGTACCATAGTAACCACCATGCTGAATCTTTCTTCTCTCCATATTTTTCCTCCATACGTTGACTAGCAGTTGCTTAAGAATAACATCAATCTCATCAATATTAGAGATGCTGCAAGAGCCTATGGAGTGAGGAGCTCCCTATTTCCAAACTAAACTAAACCAAACCATAAAAAAAATAAAATAGAAGTGCCAGCAGGTAATAGCATTGTAGGATACATAATGGAATCTTGGAGTGCAGCACAATTCATAAGCAAAGAAACTTCATTAGCATGTTCTGGAATGGTGTAGGCTATTAATTCTTTAGCATTCAGTTTACCTTGTCAAATAATTTAATACCTATTCTCATTGTTTTGAATTAATCATGTGTTATCTCATAGTTTTGAGATTTTGATGATGAGACTGTTTATTTTTAGAATGATATTGTAAGGTTGGTGTGAGAGACTGAACCTGGCCAGTTCGAACATAAAACAGGTAGAATATTTGGGCTGGATATGGCCTGTTTAAATACTAAAAGGATTAATGTGCAGAAGGAAGAGCAAAGTATCACTGCAGTGGAAACTAGGAGATAAAATCCCCTGTAGATACAGCTCTATGGAAACTGTTATTATTAAATTTACATTATCCGATTCACATCATTATACTTAATTTATCAGTAATTTTCATACTTCAGAAAACAACAATATTGAGAAAAAATAGTGGAGTTGATGAACGAGCTAAAAAGGATTATGTTGCCAAGAAAGAAGAAGAGGACTCATTAGAAAAATCTCGGTGAGGATTTTCTCAGTTTTCATACATCTTTTATCAAGATTTTAAAAAGTAGCTTGGTTCTTAATTCTTCTGATTTTGATATTTTGCAGATATATATAATATAATTTAAGGGTGCTAGTATGGCTATGGGGCAAGAAGTTTGCTTCCCTACCACACTCTGGGTTCATTCCCACTATGCGTTAACTTGGGCAAGTGTCTTCTTCTATAACCCTGGGTTGAGCAAAGCTTTGTGAGACAGAAACTGAAAGAAGTCTGTTGTAATCATCATCATCATCATCATCATCATCATCATCATCATTTAACGTCCGCTTTCCATGCTGGCATGGGTTGGACGATTTGACTGAGGACTGGCGAATCAGATGGCTGCACCAGGTTCAAATCTGATCTGGCAGAGTTTCTACAGCTGGATGCCCTTCCTAATGCCAACTACTCCAAGAGTGTAGTGGGTGCTTTAATGTGCCACCGATACGAGGGCCAGTCAGGCAGTACTGGCAACGGCCATGCTCAAATGGTGTTTTTTACGTGCCACCTGCACAGGAGCCAGTCCAGCAGCACTGGAAACGACCTTGCTCGAATATTTTTTCATGTGCCAGTAAGGCAATATTAGTAACAATCACGCTTGAATGCTGCTTTTTACGTACCACCGGCATGGAAGCCAGTCAGCTGCTCTGGCAACGATCACGCTCTTAGTGCTCCACTAGCATGGATACCAGTCATCGAATTTGATTTCGATTTCACTTGCCTCAACAGGTCTTTGCAAGCAGGGTTTAGTGTCCAATGAAAGAAAGGTACGCATAAGTGGGCTGGTTACACCCTGACATAGGCCACGAGTTATAGTCTGACTTGGCTTGCCGGGTCTTCTCAAGCACAGCATATTTCCAAAGGTCTCAGACATTAGTCATTGCCTTGGTGAGGTCTAATGTTCGAAGCTCATGCTTCACCACCTCATCCAAGGTCTTCCTGGGTCTACCTCTTCCACAGGGTGTGGCATTTTTTCACACAGCTGTCCTCATCCATTCTCGCCACACGACCAGACCAGCGCAGTTGTCTCTCTTGCATACTACATCTGATGCTTCTTAGGTCCAACTTTTCTCTCAAGGTACTTACACTCTGTCGAGTATGCATACTGACATTACACATCCAGCAAAGCATACTGGCTTCATTCCTTGCACGTCCTCAACAGTCACAGCCCATGTTTCACTGCCATGTAGCATGGCTGTTCATACACATGTGTCATACAGTCTACCTTTTACTCTGAGCAAGAAGCCCTTTGTCACCAGCAGAAGTAAGAGCTCTCTGAACTTTGCCTAGGCTAATTATTGTCATAATTTAATGTTCATGTTTCATGCTGGAATGAGTTGGATGGTTTGACAGGATCTGATGTGCCCAAGAACTGCATTGAACTCAAATCTGCTTTGGCATAGTTTTTATGGCTGAATGCCCATCCTGATGCCAACCACTTTACAGTGAGGAATAGGTGCTTTTTTTAATGTCATCTGCACTGTTGAGGTCACCATGCAGTTCACAGGTCTATAAGCCCTTGGGGAGGTGTGTGTGTGTGGGGGGTCAGTTTCATGGTAGCATATAAGGGGATTACTACGAGGGGGATATGTACGTGTGTGCGTGTTATTGTTTCCTTGCCTGACATTGCATGATAGTTGTAAATGAGTGTCAATGTCATGGTAGTGGCGTCCTTCGTTTCTGATTTTTTGTGAAACATGTCTGGTCATGGGGAAATATTACCTTACTTGGAAGCATATGAGGATTGGCAACAAGAAGGGCATCTGGTCATTGAAAGTTCACCTCAACAAATCCCATCTTATCCATGCAAGCATGGAAAAATAAACGTTAAAATGATGATGGTGATGATGTTCTCATTATTATGTAAAATATTCTATAATCTGCTTAAATAGTATAGTTAATGTAGTTAATGAAATGTGAGTTTACTATACTATACTAAACTTAATTCTACACAACAATTTATAAACTTACTACAATAGATAGAGAATATAATTTAGGATTTTCTTTTATGAATTTAAAGAAATAAAATAAAAGTGAAAAAAAAATAATGTTATGAATTGGTTAGAAAAAGACCATGAGCATTAATAGTCAAGAAATTACAAAATAAATTAGTATTAATTTTACTTTGTATCAAGATGATGATATTTCTTGTTAAGAAGGCTTCAGGTATGTTTAAAAGTGATTGGTGGTTGTTATTTGCATTTTTCTTTATGTACAATGAAAAAAATATTTCTTTTCCAGAAAAGTTCTTGAATTAAAAAGCCAACTCTATGAGAAAATAACTAACGATCAAAATATACCTGGTAAGTATATATTGTTTGTTTGTAAAGTGAATTGTTTTTTAATCCATCATATTGATTGATTAATTAAAGTTTCAGTTTTTGTTTTGCATTATTCAGTTTTCTCCAACAATTGGCTACCAGTTGTACAGTTTCTGTGAAGATGCATGGTCTGTTACTTAGGGTGTTACACACACCATCATAAGATTGTGGTTTTGATTTAAGGACTTGGTGGCATGTTGTGTTCTTGAGCAAAATGTTTCATTTCACATTGCTTCAGTCTAACCAGCAGTGAGTAACCTGCAATGGACTGGTGCCCAGTTCACAGGAATGTTGTGATCTCAGTTACTTATACACCATGGAAACTGGATAACCACCCCTATAAGTTCTAGGACTCAGTACTGTAGTTATGTTACTTTTTATGATTTCTAGAGATCATAACATCATGGTTGTAAATCCAGCCTTATAATGTAAATGAAAGAGATTTCAATAATGTTCTCGAATTAGATTAATCAAATATATATACATATTTGTCTATTAGAAAGAAATTATTATTATAATGTTTGTTTTTTCTATATACTGGTGATTAACAACTAACACATACTATCTTTTCTCTGTTTATTTCCTAAATTGATGATGATGTTTTTTTTTTTATAAAGTGGAGGAGTTACATCTGTAACTCTGTATTTCATAGAGAAGTGTACGTTCCTTAAAGCTAAAACATAATAATAATGAAGATAACCAGAATTTTAACTTGTAATTATTAGTTCCATAGCTTATCTTCTGAATCACTGCATTAAACTTTACTAAACACATGACTTATATTTATAGTTTCATTAGCTATTAATTATATTATTTTGTTTGATATTAGATGAAGATGGAAGCCAAATTTTCCTTGTTGATTTTCAAAAGAAAGCCATTGATAAAATCTCTAGTGAAAAACATAAGGTTTCATCAGAGGAAACAGAACAAGAGTTTGATAGTTCGACTGATGATCCTGAAGAACAATGGTAAACATTTGTCACTTGTTTTACATTTCTCATTTATAAATTTTGTTTTCCAATGTTTTTACATTTGTTTTTCTTTGCTGCCATTGTGTGTGATGGTGCTATCATCACCATTGTCATCATTATTGTTTTAATGCCCAGCTTTTTCATGATAGCATGGGTTGGTTGAAATTTACTCAGGCAATTTTTCAACAGCCAGGCGTTTTTCCTGTTACCAACTTTCACTTAGGTACTATTTGCTCCTGATCTTTCAAACAACAAACAGCTAAATGGCCACACACAATTTTATGGCAGATGTAAACAATAAGACCACATGTACATTGACATTGGTTTTGCAGTGTGTAAAAGATATGAAGACAATCAGAAGGTACAGACAGACAGACACACTCCTGCCCTCCGATAACTTATGACTACAAATTTCACTTGCAAGGCATTGGTCAACTCAAGACTATATCAGAAGACACCTACCCATAGTGTCATGCTGTAGGAATGAACTTCAAATCTCATGTTTGCATTGAAAACTTCTTAGCAATGCAATGATGCCTACAACTGTACCTTTCTATAAATATAAATATGTACAAAATTTATTGAAGTAATACTTGTAACACCTAATTTTTAACTGTGGTAGAAGAAAACACTAATGGACTCATCTATCAATTCTGATTGATGACTGTTCTAGTTGTTAAGTCTTTCAACTCAGTTAAGTCTATCAACTCAGCAGGTGGCTGAGTGTTCTATGGACACACGGAATCAAGTCCATCTACTTAATTTCCTTCATATATACCTTGGATTAATTTGAGGCTGTGTTAGATTACCCTTGCTTATGGTATTACTTAGTGATCAAATCTGGGACTGTGATTACAAAATGATCTTTTTAACGAATCAGCCATGCATTCATGTAGCCATATTTATACCCCGTCATCTACCCATCTTCTATCTCTCCTTTCTATGTGTTTCTTTTGCCTTTTTTTCTGGTGTAAAATGGAATTGAATTTGCATATTAATAAATATTACCATTGTATTTTATAGGATTGAGTATACAGATAGTTTGGGAAGAACTCGGACTTGTTTGAAGAAAGATTTAACATTTATGCAGGACAGAGATAAAGAATTAGGCTTGCTTCCTACCAAGTAAATTACTTTTGTTCTTTTTTTCAATTAGATAAATTAAAGTTGAAGATTCGATAACACTTTTCTCTGTCTATAAATGTTAATAAAAATTGATGTTACGTTGCTTTCAAATTCTGGCACAAGGCCAGCAATTTCGGGGGAGGGGTTAAGCTGATTATATCGCCCCCAGTGCTGGTGGCACATAAACACACCCCAGTGTCATGCAAATAGTACCTGTGCTGGTGGCACGTAAAAGCCCCCCATTACACTCTCGGAGTAGTTGGCACTAGGAAGGGCATACAGCCATAGAAAACTATGCCAAATCAGACTGGAGTCTGGTGCAGCCTTCCAGTGTGCCAGCCCAGTCAAACTGTCCAACCCATGCCAGCATGGACAATGGATGTTAAATGATGGTGATGTTTTCCATGCCTGCTTAAGTCAGATGGAATTCATTGAAACAGCTTTTTAGAGGTCAGATGCTCTTCTCACAAACCTTCACTTGTTTCTAAGCAAGCTAATATTTACCCATGTCTAGATCGGTCTTCATGGAAGATTGGAAATAATAGTTTACCATTATC
Organism: Octopus bimaculoides; assembly: GCF_001194135.2. Lineage (NCBI taxonomy): Eukaryota > Metazoa > Mollusca > Cephalopoda > Octopoda > Octopodidae > Octopus > Octopus bimaculoides. The sequence goes on along the minus strand of NC_068982.1, from coordinate 177,915,029 downwards.
ATGTAATGTGAAGACAAAGCAATATAAACACACACACACACACACTGTGGGCTTCTTTCATTTTCTATTTACCAAAGTGCACTCAAGGCTTTGATCAGGACCTGGGTCTATAGTAGACAACACTTGCCCAAGGTAGCACACAGTGGAACTAAACCTGGTTGGAAAGCAAACTTCTTAACAACACCTGTATTTTTTTATGCATTTTTCTCGTTTTTTTTTGTTCTTTTTATCCCAATTTTACTTAAAACAGTTGATTTATTGTTGTTACAGTAAAAATTCTGAAGAAATTCAAAGTAAATCGAATAGTGAATCAGATAAATCTGAAATACTTGATCCACAAGAAAGGTATCGACAAATGCTACATGAAAAATGGGATGCTGAAGAAAGAAAGGCTGTTGAAGGACCAATTGGTCCAATCCATTATGAAAACGTCAGATTTGATGGTAACAAATACATTTCTTTGTTTTTCATGCAGCTTTTTATAAATAGTTTAACTCTCTTTGTAGATTAGTCAGAGAAGGACAAGCAGGGTGGTCCCCAGGGTTGGTGAAGGAAAGAAAGAAAGAAACTTTGACTTACAGATTACTCTAGTAGGAAGCAATATGAGGAGGTTTTGAAAGCTTGCAACAGATTGGACTACACCCAGTGATTAGTGAATTAAACTGGGCAACAGATTAAGTCTACGACCTAAAAGCAAACACATAAGTACAGGTGTGGCTGTGTGGTTAAGAAGGCCACTTCCCAACCACATAGTTTTGGGTTCAGTCCCACTGCATGGCACCTTGGGCAAGTGTCTTCTACTGTGTGGCCTTGGACCAACCAGAGCCTTATAAGTGGATTCGGTAGATAGTTCTGTCGTGTATATATGTAAGTGAAAGTGCTTGTAGTTCCTTTTATAGATAGGAGTTCATTCATTCAACAAGCTTCCATACTGTTTCCGTCTGGCTTGGTTCAATCTGAAGCTAATGTAGAAGCCACTTGCACAGGGTGGGATTGAACCTAAAAACCACATGATTTAAAGTGAACTTTTAACCATATAGTCATACTTGTAGCTGTAGTCATTCTTCAATTGTAACTCAGTAAACAAATACATCTTGGCATTGTACATAGCATCATCAGCATCCGTTTTACTTCTGGTTTTACATGCTGGCATAGGTTGGATGGAATTTGGATGCCCTTCTTGATGCAGCCTTTTTGATATAGAATATTTATTCTCACAATAAAATTAATTCAACATATTGCAATTGAATTTTGTTGCTTAAGTGATGCATTCATTTTCTTTACATCAAGTGCATTTTTTTACTTCCAAAGCTACATCTCCAGTTGAATTGGGTGACATAGTTTTTCACTCAGCACTTGGCATCTATGAGAAGTGCTTTTATGCTCTATGTGCACACATTCCTGTTCTTGATAGTATATAAGAAGCGGGGTATTTGTGTGAGTAAATGCAGCTGAAATATGTGATGTTATAAGGGCCTCATCTTCATAATCAATGTTTGTAGTTGTGTGCATTATATTTTGAATACAAAAAAAATGTCCTTGCTCGTCTCATATCCCTCTTTTTATACTCTTTGCTATTTAGTAAAGACATTCGAGTGAGATCATTGCCAGTGCCACTGGACTGGCTCCTGTGCAGGTGGCACGTAAAATACACCATTTTGAGCGTGGCCGATGCCAGCACCGCCTGACTGGCCTTCATGCCGGTGGCACGTAAAAGCACCCACTACACTCTCGGAGTAGTTGGCGTTAGGAAGGGCATCCAGCTGTAGAAACTCTGCCAAATCAGATTGGAGCCTGGTGTAGCCTTCTGGTTCACCAGTCCTCAGTCAAATCGTCCAACCCATGCTAGCATGGAAAGCGGACGTTAAACGATGATGATGATGATGATGTAAATCTGTTGTCTTTATATCTGACTTCTAAATGTAGTTTCCACTTCCATGTCTATTTTTTTTCTGTATTATTGATTTATTATACTTTGATGAAGTACCTATTTCTAGTCATTTAACAGCTACTAAGATAAGAATTTTTAAGTGTATACTGTATACATCCTAGTATTGAGAAGAGAAATACCATATCCTTGTATGTCGTAAGAAGCTGCTGAAAAAGTTGGTGTCAAGAAGAGTATTATCATCATCATCCTTTAATGTCCATTTCCCATGCTGGCATGGGTTGGATGGTTTGACCAGGGCTGGCAAGCTGCACCAGGTTCCAGTCTGATTTGGCTAATTCAGAGTCTCATCTAATCTATGCAGCTTGAAAAAGTGGATATAAAAATGATGATGGTGGTGATGATGATGATGATGATGACGATGATGTAGTAACTGTACTAGTTATTCCTGATTCTATACCAAATCCTAAATAATGCAAAACTTGACTTTTTTAAAATGCTTGTTTTACTTTAAAATGTCAAATATTTTAATTTTCTTTCCCTAAAAATTATTTTGATGATTTTTTCTTGTCAGAGGTTCGAACGCATGGTGTTGGTTATTTCCGTTTCTCTAAAGAAGAAATGGAAAGAAAAGAACAAATGAATTTACTTAACACATTGCGAGACCAGGTAAATATATTACTATCCACCAGTCATTTTCCCTTAGTTTTATCCTTATAATCTGAACTCTCTTTGTAATTTTTTCACCCAAACACACTTACCCCTCTCTTCCTCTGTAGTGAATTGGTATGAAAAGGATGGTCTTAATTTTGTATCTTGTTGGCAACAATGTATAGAAGTAACTGTGTTCTGAGGGTAGTAGTGGATGTAAAAAGAGCTGCTCATTGAGGACAGCATATTTTACAGGCATGGTATGTGCTTAAGCAGCTTGCTTCCCAACCAAGAATTCTGTCTCACTTAGGCAAGTGTCTTCTACTATATAAAACCCCAGGCCAACCAAAGCCTTCTGAATGGAAACTGAAAGAAGCCTATTATATATATATTTTAGAAATATTATATTTCTAATTTTGATGATCAGTGAATAAACTTCACTATGATTTACATAAGTTTGCGAAGGCGAAACAGGCTTCTCTATCCAGCTGGCAAGCTACTTCAGGTTGATGACGAGCAAAGACTCAGAAACATGTCCCTGAATGCTGGCTAGGCAGGGTGGGGGAGTTTGTCTCCCCCTCGCAAACTTAAGGACACAGTAATTGCGTCATGGCCGACAGGAAGCGGTCCAGCTTCCTAGGGCTAAACGGCAGTAGTGTGTTCCCTTATTGGGATTGTCACATTAAGTTGACAATATACTACAACTTTATATATATATATTAATTTATGTATATATTAATATTATCTCAGTTTAAAAAAAACCTTTGACAATGTAAATATGTTAATAGTTACCATGGGTAGCAAAAATTACACAAAAAACCAGGATATCACACCCGTTTTATAGGTAGAGATACCAAGTTGAAGTGATACATTTTGAGTAGATATGAATAATAACAATAAATGAACTTGGCCATGTCATGTTATAGCTTGTAAGTTACCTCACCATTTCGCATTTGTCTTGCTTTTATATGTTGGTTCCCTGACGATGAATATATGTGGAATTCCAGCAGCTCTTCTTTGGAGGAGAGCACACATATATTTTGAAACATGTGTAGGAATTGAAG
>NC_068982.1:177900959-177911416 GCF_001194135.2 Octopus bimaculoides | reverse complement strand
TATATGCCTGCATATATGTGTATATACCCCTGTGGTGGCTGTAAAAGAGCATTGTTAAACAAGCAAGGTTATTTGTTTCCTGTCTTCCGTGAAAAACATGTCTAGCTACAGGAAAATATTATTTTGTTTGGAAACAAGCGAGGGTTGATAACAGAAAGAGCATCCATCTTGAAAATCTGCTTCAACAAATTCTGTTTGATCTATGCAAGCATGGAAAAGTAGACGTTAAATGATGATGATACCACATGGTATGTGTGGGCAGCAATGTGTGTGAAAAGAGATACCACTGATTAAATATGTGTGTTAATATATAGTACATTGATTGGGGAGAAGTATTTCAATTATCAGGTAATGTGAAATCATGTCTTTACCATGATATAAAATGAATTTTATCTTTCCACATCTATTCATTATACTTAAGTTATCCTTACTAGATCCTATATCAAGCAGATTGCTTTTCCTTCTAACCTGTTTGAAGTTATCAAGAGGAGGAGTTAATCGTCATCATCCTTTAATGTCTGTTGTCCATGCTGGCATGGGTTGGATGGTTTGACCAGGGCTGGCAAGCTGCACCAGACTCCTGTCCGATTTGGCAGAGTTTCTACGGCTGGATGCCCTTCCTAATGCCAACCACTTAACAGTGTGCTGGGTGCTTTTACATTCTTTTATTCTTTTACATGTTTCAGTCATTTGGCTGTGGCCATGCTAGTGCACCACCTTTAGTCGAACAATTTGACCCCAGGACTTAGTCTTCATAAGCCTAGTACTTATTCTTATCGATTTCTTTTGCCAAACTGCTAAGTCATGGGGACATAAACACACCAGCATCGGTTGTCAAACGATGGTGGGGGACACACACAGACACACACACATATATCACATATATACGTCAGGCTTCTTTCAGTTTCTGTCTACCAAATCCATTCACAAGGCTTTGGTCAGCCTGAGGCTATAGGAGAAGACACTTGCCCAAGGTGCCATGCAGTGGGACTGAAGCTGGAACCATGTGGTTGGGGAGCAAGCTTTGAATGTATTTTTTAAAGATATTTAAAGGCATGGCAGCATGGTTAAGAAGTTTATTTTCCAGCTACATGATTTCAGATTCAATCTCATTGCACAGCATCTTGGGCAAGTGTCTTCTACTATAGCCCTAACCTGATTAAAGCCTTGTGAGTGGTTTTGTTAGGCTAAAAACTGAAAGAAGCTTATTGTGTATGTGTGCATGTATATGAATATGTATTTTTGTTTATATTTATGTTCCTCTGAAAATCTGTGAAGGCGCGTGGCTTAGTAGTTAGGGCATTCGGCTCACGATTGTAAGGTCGTGAGTTCGATTCTCAGCGACGCATTGTGTCCTTGAGCAAGACACTTTATTTCACGTTGCTCCAGTCCACTCAGCTGGCAAAGATGAGTTGTACCTGTATTTCAAAGGGCCGGCCATGTCACACTCTGTGTCATGCTGAATCTCCCTGAGAACTACATTAGGGGTACACGTGTCTGTGGAGTGCTCAGCCACTTGCATGTTAATTTCACGATCAAGCTGTTCTGTTGATTGTATCAGCTGGGACCCTCGTCGTCGTAAGCGACGGAGTGCTCTCTCTCTCCTCTGAAAATCATTGAGATATGAGTAGTGACATTGTCATTTCTTCTGTCAATAAATCATTTTCTGGCTTTTACATCTTCAAAGATGTGTGGAATAACAGATCCTTTATTTCAAGAGGAGATAAAGATTAGTAACAAGAAGGGCATCTTGCTATAAGAAAATACTTCTATTATAAATGCATCTAATGATGCTTTTGTTAAAGATAATACCTTTGGTTGTTAATTTATGCTTGTATCTATATGCTTAGTTGTCTATATACTCATTCGCAGTATTATTTGTTGTTTTTTCTTATTATGGTTATTCTTTTTACATGTTCTTTCATGTAATCCCACATTATATTGTTCTGTACATGTTTTTGTGAATCCTTAGAGGTTAATACAAAGAAGAAAAAAAGAAAACAACTACAAAAACATTATTTTGCTGTTAGGGACACTGTATTTCGTTTTGCAGCCATACCAGCAATTAATATGCACGTACCAGGAATGTGTTTAATATGCAAATTGGTCAATCCAATAATGTTACACCATTAAACTTAGTGGGTATTTAAGCAATGTGTTCATAGATAATGGGTTGGATGTGGTGCTGAAAAAAGAGCAAGAACTCCCGAAATGTGCATATACACCCATTATCTATTTTTCTACCTTCGATCGTATTGTTTATATAGACATATTCATTTACAAAAAGTCGTAACTTTCTGTGTTGGCTCTAAAATTCTAGAGAGAATCTGTAGAGATAAACTTAAAAGTGATTATTATTTTGGTTGTTATTATCATCATTAGAGTCAAGGCAGTTGGCAGAACTGTTTAGAGCCTATAATGTGTTGCAGTATTTAATCTCATCCCTTCAGGTTCTTAATTTAAATCCTGAAAATCTCATCTTTGCCTTTCATCCTAGAAGGTTCAGTGAAACAAGAACCTCTCTTAAATTGAGGACGTCAGAATTATACTTTTCCCTTTAAATTTATCACCACTGTTAAAGTTAGAAATTATTTGTTAGCACTGCACCATTACCAAAGATGGCCTTCAGTTTTGCTTCTGGTATATTCTTGGCACTATATCTAACTTCTACTTAATCACTTGTAACCTTGTTTACACTAGACAAAAGAAGAAAGAACCAAACGGGAATTATTAAAAGAAAAGCGTGATGCTATGATGGCAGTCCGTCTGAAAAAAGTCAAAGATCGTCAAAGAGCTAAACTTGGCTTACCACCCGAAGTAGAGGAGCCAACAACCGGTATGAATTTTTACAAGTTCAATTTCAGATTATGAAAATCAACTTAATTGCAATTGGTTATTTTTGGTAGTAACAGAAACAGTACTCATGCCGAATGATTTGCAGTATTATGCTTATGTTTTGAGTTCAAATCCTGATGCTTTGGTTTCATTTCTAACCCTTCTGGTGTTGGTACAAAAGTACCTGCCATATAAGGTTTAATTCATCATCATCATCATTGTTTTATGTCTGCTTTTCATGCTGGCATGGGTTGGATGGTTTGGCAAGCTGGGAGGCTGCACCAGGCTCCAATCTGATTTGGCAAGGTTTTTACAGCTGGATGCCCTTCCTAATGCCAACCACTCCAAGAGTGTAGTGGGTGCTTTTTACATGCCACCAGCACAGGAGCCAGTCAGGCAGCACTGGCATCAACCACACTCGAATGGTGCTTTTCATATGCCAATCCATTTGTTACATATTTTTGACCTCATGTCAAATTTATAAATCATCATCATCCTTTTACGCTTGTCTTTCCATGCTTATATGGGTTAGATTGATCTTCTCCGGTATATCGTCTCGCTACATGTTGCAGTTGTTCATCTCAGTATTTGGAGGTCAGTCTTCACTGCTTCTTTCTATGCCTTCTTCCATAAGGGTCTACTCAGATTACTAGAAACTTATTCACCCGTCATTTTTCCATACACATCTGTACCAATGCCGTCTTTCTTGAACACTGAAGCCGACTCCTGTTATCCTCAGTTCCTTTGTACTTCATCACTTACACATGCCAACATCCAGCATTCTCATTTCTATCCAGCTTTTTGCACATTCTCCACTTTTTCTACCATGCCCCTTTTTTCTACCATGCAATATCACATATCATAGTCTGCTCTTCACTTAGGGTAAAATCTCTGTTGCCAACAGAATAGCTATGTGAACTTCCAGTCAATCTTTAATTTGACTATACGTTATCACAGTACCCACCATGACTGTTTATTGGGTCACCTAGGTAACTTTTAACTATTTTTAGCAAGCTTTCTGGGGCATCTGAAAGAGATTATTTCATGGATGCTCTTACTGCTAACTAGACTTGTGCATCTGTTACATACAAAATCTGTGCACTCATCATTTACACTAGGTTCACAATACATAATCCTTACCAACTCCTTTCTTGTCTGTCAAGCGTAGTTCCTTCTCAGATGACAGTAAGTTTTGTGTTCTTTTTCTCGATGTGTCTTTTTGTTTTTGTTAGGTTCCAGGCTCTGCTTCCACATTTGGAACTTTTCCTCTAATTTTGGCTATATGAACTAGGTGGTTGGCATACAGGATTTTCCCTGAACAGTTGGTTCTGATCTCCTCTGTTATGGCCTGGAGGACTATAATAAACAGGAGAGAGCTGAGAACTAAGAGTTGATGGACACCTACCTGTACATTAAATCCCTTACTGAACTTGCTATCATCCACTTTGCTGACAGTTCCCTGTAGATAGCTTACACACTTCTCACGACTTTTCATATTTAGTGACCATCAATCCACCCTGTCAGAGGCTTTCTCTATCAATGGATGCTAGGTATAGTAACTTGTTAGCTAAACAATTATCCTGCTGTTGTCTCAGTAAGAAAAGAACATCAGTGGTATTCTCTCCTGGCAAAAACCAGAACTGTATTTCATCAATTTTCTCCTTAATTTTTTGTACTATTACTTTTTCCACCATGTTCATAACTTGGTCCATTAATTTGATGCCCTTGTAGTAGCTAATTTCTAAAGTATCTCTTTTGTCCTTGAATCAGTCGATGTTGCTGCTGCTATGCCAATCATTGGGAGTAGCACTTCCATGTACTCCAATTGACTTACAAGTAGCTGGAGCATCTCTTCACCAGAAAATTTTAGCATCCTGGCAAATATCCCGGATGGTCCTGTTAACTTTCCTGTCTTGATAGCTTTAATAGTCTCTTCATTCATATGGTCCCCACTCTCAATAGCTGGTGCTTTTGAATCTATCTGGGTAGCCCCACACACTCTCCTCATTCAGCAACCTTTTATCGTAGCATTTCTTATCCTTTGATAATAGTTAAGAGGTGCTCCCAGTCACCACCTACTTTATTAACATGTGCAGCACCAAAATGGTATTACACTTTGAGATTTTTCATTAATTGAGACTGTTGTTTCTTTTTTACAGATAGATGCCCTGTCTATTATCAACCACTTTAAGATATAGACTGGGTGCATTTTATTGCGTCACAAGCACTAGAGTGGTTATTTCATCATCATGATCAATGTTAACATCCACTTCCCATGCTGGCATGGGTTGGATGGTTTGACTGAGGTCTGGCAAGCCGGGAGATTGCACCAGGCTCCAATCTGATTTGGCAAGGTTTCTACAATTGGATGCCCTTCTTATTGCCAACCACTCCGAAAGTGTAGTGGGTGTTTTTCTCTGTGCCACTGGCATCAGCCACACTCAAATGGTGTATTTTATGTGCCAGTCAGGTGGCATTGGCCATGCTTAAATGGTGCTTTTTATGTGCCAGTCATGTGGCACTGGCATCAGCCACACTCAAATGATGTTTTTTACGTGCCACTGGCACCCATGTCAGTGACATGTGAAAGTCAGGACTAAAGTGTCTCTGCCAAACACCTAGTTTTTATTCAAAGTCATTTTTCTTTCACATAGAGTAGCTTCTTGGTAGACTGTGGAGTTCATGTGGGTACCCAGAAATATTCATATGGAAATATTTAAACTGATATACTCATGAAAATATTTTGAGATTTATTATAATTTATGAAATAAAGAATGAAAAGAAATTAAATCTAAAGGATTAAAAAAAAATGAAACAAATCAGATATACTTTTATAGTTTTGTTTTAATATAATTTATCTTCAGTTTTAGATGAAAATTTAAAACAAGAAAATGAATCTGAAAAGCAGAAAGAGGAACCTGTAAAGAGAATTGAACCTCTTCCAAAAAATTCATTTCCAGTGAGAGAGTGGGACATTGGAAAAGACAGTAAGGAACTTTTAGTTTATTCACTCAATTTGTTAGTTTAAGAGCTAAACAGCATTCTTTTATGTCTTAACTGAGAATTTGTGTTTTTAAGAATAGTTACCTTCTGTTGTTTCAGTATGACAGTCACGTTTACATTCTTTTAAACACTCCTTTGAGAAAGTAAGTTTAATCACAAACTTAATAAAGATTTATAGAAAATCTATCAATTAGTACAACTAATTGATTACATATATTTAACAAAATATAATGAAGAAAAGTGATTTTTACAAACCATGAATTTAAAGTTTGTATCATTTTCTTTTCTTTTCCATCAGAATTTTTTGAAAGAGAAAAAGAATATTTTAAGCAAAGGCGGGATGAAAGAAATTATGAATTTGCTCCACCACCAGATTGTTACAATAATAATGTTTCTAAAGAAATGAATTTGCCAAAGAGACAATATAAGGATTGCTATGTACTCCAAGAAAGAAAGAAAAGTAAAATGAGCAGAAAGCAAACAGTTAAAATGGATGACAATTGTATGCAGTTAAATCCGATAGATACAGCAAATATTCCACTTCCAGGAGAGACAAGGAAACTAAATTCTGTAGATAATTCATCACTGATTTCATCAGAAAGCAGTTCTCTTCCTAATTCTACTCACCAGGAGCAACAACCAATTTTGAATTCTACTCAGCCATTTTCTCCAATATTTACTGCTCCACCTCAGTATAATACACCAAACCAAAATACATCAAGTGTGCCACTAGAAATGCCTGTAAATTATCCTGCAGTTACATTTCAGAATGATTCAGTAAGTGAAATATTGGTTCAGCAAGATTCATTGCCTAAACAACCTAAACCTACTATTGTAGATACGAGGCTAGTGAAAAACGTAAATTCTTTGAAGAATTACTAATTTCATACTATTCAGAACATTTGATTGGCACCTGTATCTTATTCTTTTAACGATATTAAATAATTAAAACTCATTGGTTTAGTTTGTATTTTAGATATCTCTATCTAGATAAAGCAATTAAAGATAAAATATTAATTTTACAAAGGATAATATAACACTGATGTATAAAGAGAAAATAAATATTTGACATAATATAAATAAGTAAAATTGCATAAACTTAATTTTCCATGTAAAGGTTTTAATACCAAGTGTTTCATTTTCACAATTTATATAGCTAACCCAAACACAGACACAATCACATACATAGTTTTGTTCTCCCACTTGACAGTACAGCTCCCTGAAATAAAAAGAAAATAACAAATTTATTTAAAATAGCAAATAATATAGGTATATCAGAAGTTTAAAGTTTTTTCCAGCTTATCTTGCATTTAAGTTAATCTTCTTATGGACCAGAGAACTATTATAAATAGGAGGGGGCTAAGAATTGAACCTTAATGGACACCTACTTACATACTAAATTCTATGTTGAATTCATTGCCAACTCTCACAAGCTATTCATCTACACCTCTTAACAGTCTCCAAATTACATAATACTCTATGAAAGGTCTTTTCCAGTAAGACAATGTTAAGTATAGTAGCTTACCCTTGGCTAAGGACTTCTTTTGTAATTGCCTCACTAGGAAGAATATATCAGTTGTACTGTCTTGGCACAAACCTGAACGGCATCTTGCTTAAGTTAATCCACTTTCTAATCAGCTGTGCTGCTATATAATTCTATTACCTTTGTAACTGGGTCCATCAGTTTGATGCTTCCATAGTTTCTTGTAATGGTAGTTGATGGTAGACCTATGCTAGTCATTGGATAAGATACTTCTTTACCATTTGACTAGCACTATCTCTACATTACCAGATTTTCGACTTTACTGTGACTATCACTGACAGGGCCTTTATATCCTGTGTTCTCTATATTAAGCAGCCTTTCAAATAACATTTCCAAGTTTCTTTCTCTTCATCATCAGTGAGGATAAATGCACCATAGTCTATCAGATCTGACATCCTGGTTCTTTGAGATCCTACTATATCTTTTTGTGCTCATTATTGACTCAAATCAAATTCCTATATATCAAGCAAGACTGTTTGACTATTACTTAATAATAAAAAGAATTATGATGTCAAACATTTTATTGCTCTCCTCCAGTAAGATTTATAACATTAACATTTTTTAAATGTTGATATATTTAAAATTGATAAATTGCATACAAGCTTCTCATCAACCTCATCAAAGCTCAATTCCCTAGAACTGATGGTACCCTCTGAAAGTCTCTTGATATCCATTTTGTTTCCACCAACCATATAAATACTAAAATTCCAATTCAACTCACTTCCCCTACACAGTTGCCTTAGCTGTAGAGTTTATAAATTACAAAAAAGCTATGAACATTCTCATTCTACCTCATATAAACAAAACTACGACATAACCTGGAGTTATTTTAATATTCTTTTCTTACTTTGATACAAGGCCAGCAATTTTGATTGACATGGAAGACAATTACACTGACCCCCAGTGTTCAACTGACACTTATTTTAATGACCCTGAAAGGATGAAAGGCAAAGTCAACCTCAACGGAATTTGAACTCAGAACATAGATGGACAAATGCTTAGCAGCATTTTGTTTGGTGTGCCATTGATTCTGCCAGCTCACCATCTTGAGTTATTTTAATATTCACACCAGATTATACAAGAAAAGACAATGGTGTGCAATGACTAGGAAAATAAAATAGTTACTCCCATTACATAAAGTCAATGTTTAAAGTACATTAAAATGAATATTAGATTCAAAGTAAAGGTGGTTTTAGGGAAATAAGAATTAAAATTCTCTACACATACCATCTGTGGTGTTATCCCAGAAACATGAGCTTGCTGTATGAAGTCCAGCACCATTCTTCTGCATTATTACACAGGTAACTGAAAACAATATTCCAATTTTGTAAAATATTGATTCATTATTAAAACGATAGAGAGTATTCAAAGAAATAATTATAACAAGTAATAAGACTATAGGGGAAAATAATTCACACTTACCGATATATTTAAAAGGTTTGTTTAATTTTGTGAGTTGACTCAGGCACTGTTCAACAACATTTGATGTCCACTGATTGATTTTATTGTGTTGGTAAGCATTGGAGCCAATAACATTTTCTACAGACTGTAACAAAGAAAAATTCAGTTTAAATTTAAGATGTCAATCCATATCAACAGGGAAAGAAGACAATATCAAAGCATAGTTTATCTGGGACTTAATTACTCCACTAACACATGCTTACAGTTAGTTGTCAAGAGTAGAAACTTCTTTATTCCTAGGTGATTAGTTAAGACAGAGTTCCAGCAACCCTCTTCAAGCACATAGCACCTGAGATGACCTCTATAACCTTCATTCTTTGTTCTTTTTACAACTATCTATCACAAATTTTGAAAATACATAATTGCAAATGTACCTTTCCTCAAGAAAAGTAACATCAGAGACTCTGCCAACTTCTGGTCAAACGCTCATTTCAAATATATCAAAGACGATACAGGTAGTCCTAGAGAATCACCTACCCCATGTCTATACCACACTACAACCAGAATAGTTTCTGCAGAGCTACATTCTTCTGCTTTCTTCTTGTAATTTTTGCCTCTGACCACATCTGATACAAGAAACTTTGGATCTTTTTTAAAACGGGGGCCACATTTTTCATTAACGAAACACTTTGAAACTTGGAACACTGGTAGAATGTGTCATATAAAACATCTTTTTCTCTTAGTCTTCTTTGAAAAAAAAAGAAATCCATAAGTTATTCCATGCTAAAGTTGTCGTATTTCTGTAATTTCAACCAATCACTGACGTCCATTCAGCCGTTATACATTAAGTGCCGACTACATAAACAAACGATTCTGAAACAATTAACCCTAACCCTAACGTTAGGGTTAGGGTTAGGGTTAAAGCAAATTTAAAATGAAAAAAGCAAATAAAACGAAGGTATGGAGATTAAATACGCTTTACATCGCTTAATCAGCCAAAGGAGTAAATATAAACAACTGAATACTTGTCAGTGATTGGTTGAAATTATCGAAATAAGACAATTTTTTACATGAAATAAATTCGAATACAAAAATATTTTTCTTTTCTATAACACAAAATAGATAAGTATACGAAGTTTGAAAGTCTTTCGGTACCAAAAACACTACGTAAAACATTAATGAAAAATGTGGCCCCCGTTTTAAAAAAGATCCGAAACTTTTTAGTTAAGTTTCCTACATATGGCTCAACACATAGTTCATTGTTCCAATGCAGCCTCATTTTATGAAGTGATATAACTCACGGTGGTTATGTCTACAGCAGTTTTTTTTCACCCTTGCCTCTACCCCATACATTCTTAGGAATCTCATACCTCTCTTCACTGTTTTTTAACATTCCATGCAACATGTCATCCACATAGAATACATTCTGACTTACAGAATGTCAAAGACTTTTGCTAGTATTTGAATGTATTTTGTACTACTGTTATCATCAACAATACACCCTACAACCATGATTTATGTATATATGAAGTTACAAGTATATATTATTTGTTAAAATTTGTGTTTCAAAACCTGCTATAACAAGAAATAGCACAAAGATTTTCCGGGCATGACATCCAGTTAATGTACTGTTTAATATATCTATCTACTTTATATATATATATATATATATATA
>NC_068982.1:177887036-177900939 GCF_001194135.2 Octopus bimaculoides | reverse complement strand
ATATATATATATATATATATATATATATATGTGTGTGTGTGTGTAATGTAATATAATGTTAAAAATGTTGAAATAAACGGAAATATTTTTATATAAATTGTATATATTAAAGGATTAAAACATCAGAATTTTGACTACTGACCGAGACCTTTGGAAATGTGCTGTGCGTGAGAAGACCCGGCAAGCCAAGTAAGATCGTTGCCAGTGCCCCTGGACTGGCTTGTGCGGGTGGCACATAAAAGACACCATTTCGAGCGTGGCCGTTTTCGTGCAGGTGACACGTAAAAGCACCCACTACACTCTGTGAGTGGTTGGCGTTAGGAAGGGCATCCAGCTGTAGAAACTCTGCCAAATCAGACTGGAGCCTGGTGTTGCCATCCGGTTTCACCAGTCCTCAGTCAAATCGTCCAACCCATGCTGGCATGGAAAGCGGACGTTAAACGATGATGATGATGATGATGATGAATATAACATTATTGTAGTGATTTTCTGGCTTGGACAAACATATAGTTTACTTCTAGTCATGCTGTCATATATATGACCATGCACTTGGGACCACGAAAAATGAGTAACTTTTAGTTTTCATTTATAATGTGCACCCTCAAATCTTAGGTTTAAAAATATAAAAGATTGTATATTATATATGAATAAATAGACACAGGTGTGGCTGTGTGGTAAGAAGATTACTATCCAACCACATTGTTCTGGGTTCAGTCCCAGTGTGACATCTTGGGCAAGGCTGACCAAAACCTTGTGAGTGGATTTAGTAGATGGAAACTGAAAGAAACCTATTGTGTATGTATGTATATATTAATGTGAGTTTAAAGGGATATATTATCAGGCCAGATACTGTAGTAACTCTCAGTTATGTTCCAGGTTATGGCTAACCGCATCGATTACAGCTAGTTGTCACTCACACAGTAAATTTCTCTGAAAGCTAATAACGTGTTCACTTCACTGGATGGTAATATCATCTGGAGTGTATACTAGCAATAATTATGACGATAGAGAATATGGAGACTAGTATATCCTTACAATTTATTTCATTTCACAATGTCATACAACATATTTTTATGGTTATGATGACCACTGCACGAAATATGGGCAGTTGTGCATATGCAGCTTCATTCAGGGTTTTCCAACCAGCTTGGCTCAAAGCAAACTCAATTCAGTTAGTTGTTTATTGATTAGGGTTCAAAAAGAAGTGTGGGGAGATTGTTTTGACTCTGAAATCTGATCTGTTTATAATCTTGTGTGGTTGACCACGGTTTCACACCAGGTGCTGGCTGAAGTCAAGATTCTATCTCATTAGGTCAAAGTTCATTTTACTGTTTTGGTAGGCTTCTTAGTGTATTGTAGTAGATGAATACTTAATAAGCTTACTTTCAAGTATAGTTCCTGTAATGTATTTTATTTTAGGGTTGTTTAGTTCTATGTTATGTTCTTAGTTATTCAGATATTTTCGTGGCTGTCATACAGCATAAAAATATGATCCTCCTGTATTTCCTTCTACCCAAAGCCAGGAACTTCTCAGCACCCAATTGTATGTGTGTGTGTGTATAGCTATGAGCTTGTCTGGATGTATTTCTTAACTTTGTTGAAGCTATGCAGTTGGTTAGAGCTGAAGTATTTTTAGTAAATCCATGATCAAAGATGTTTCTGGCATGTCCATTGCCTCTTTTAATGAGACATAGTGTATCTCAGACTGCATTATCCAATGTGTCCTTCCTTTTTTAAAATGACGGTGTGATTTGAGTGGTGTACAACGGTGATTCAGTTCAAAATAACTTCCAGGGCTGAAAAAGAAGTCAAGACTAAGAGTTCTAATGGTCTTACCTCCTTAATTATGTTAGTAACATCATCAACCACAAATGTGTTCTGAAATATAATAAACATAAATATTTAGATTCAAGTAAACTTATACAGAAGTGAATGAGATTCATTAAAAAATTTTATTTATTACTTAAATATATTTTACATTTGTTTTTATATTGCTAATATATTATTATTATACTATTATTTAGTATGCTCTGCTGGATGTGTAATGTCAGTCTGCATACACAACAAAATGTAAGCACTCTGAGAGTAAAGTTGGACACAAGAAGCATCAGATGTGGTGTGCAAGAGAGATGACTGCACTGGTATGGAAAGCCAGCAGGGAAAGCAGACGTTAAACGATGATGATATATTACTAATATAGAATATACTAATATATCAATATACATCTAAAAATTTGATTGAGCAGAGATTATATTGCTCACTGTAACTACTTATCAGCTCACTGGAATAAATATTGTGGTATAGATTCATTTTTAGTTAAAGTATGTGACAAGGGTAGTAGGAAATTATATCAAAGGGCTAGAACAGGAGCTAGATGACAAGTTTAACTAGAGCAGAAATAAACTAAAAGCAGAAGGCTTGCCAGTGTTCTGCATCATAAAGATCAGAGGTATGAAGAGTGACAGAAATAGTAAAGTAGAGTGTCAGAGAGAATGAAGACATTCTTCAGGAAAACTGCATTCAAGATGGCAGTGATACACTTATCCTCTTTGATACTGAGGGGAAAGAGTTTTGGAAATGTTACAATGAATAGTTGCGGGATATGGAAAATGTATGGGAAAAAGAACCACCTCAACTATACCCAACAGAAAGACCAGCTAAATGCTCAAAATTGCCATTAACCCATTAACATTTAAACCAACCATATCCTGCCACAAATATTCCATCTGTGTTATGTTCAAACTAGCCAGATCCAGCCTCTCACATCTACCCTACAATATCATTCTAAATTAAACAATCACATTATCAAAATCTTGAAGCTCTGAGAGAATGAATGATTAATTCAAAACAATGTGAATAATTAAGCATTATATTTGATAGAGTAATCAGAATGCTAAAGGGTTAAGAAAAATATGGGAAGCAGCAAATTCAATGGAAATAGTTAAGATGCAGAAAATATAGGCAAAGTAAGGCTTAAAGCTAGTCACCGACATAATTAACCAGGTAACAAAAGGAGATATACCAAATGACTAGCATAGCAGTATAATCATCGACTGTTACAAGAGTAAAAGAAGTGTCCCAGAAAGAAGCAACTGCAGAGGTATCAAACTGATGGACCAAGTTATGAAAATAACATAATAGGTCTTGGCACAACTTCTTAGGAAGAGAATCTGCTTACTAACTAAAGTTAGTAAGTAGGAAAGCAGACTGCTGCCATCAGGAGTCATGCTCAATATATATAAAAAGAATAGGTAGAAATTCCACATGGTTTACTCATTGACATAAAATCACAATTACAGTGAATAAAGACTTTGCATGTGGCAAATGTACAGGAGTGGCTAGTATTTAGAACAGCCTGGTGCAGCCCCTGGCCTTATCAGCTCTGGTCAAACTGTGCAACCCATGCTAGGATGGGAAACAGATGTTAAATGATGATAATGATGATGTGCCCAGAATGCCTCCTTCTGTTATCAAGGTGCCTTAATCAGGAGTGCAAGAGGCTGGTCTGAAAACATTATCCAGAATAAGAACGTGGAAAAAAGTTCAGGAAGTTGTTAGTGCACCTGACTGATGAGGCAAAGATGAGCAGCAAGAAAAATATGTATAACAGCACTAGATATAGTGTACAAAAGAGTCAACTGCATTGGTAGATATAATACATTTGGATAAAGAAATGTCAGGAAATCCATATGAAGATGGAGGGAGATATGGGAAGAAGTGGTGAAAGCTAAATGCCAAGCCTTAAGAAGGAGATGACAAAGAAATGGCACAATGCTATTAGAGAGGATACATCCAACCCATGTAAGCATGGAAGAGTGGATGTAAAAGTAATGATAATGATTGTTATTTGCAGTGAACAGTCATGTGGTACAAAACTGCTTACAGTTGATCCTTTCTTGGATTACACAATGAATTTTTTTTTTTTTGTACTTTTTTTCATTACCAAAGGGTTTTGGAATATTTAAACATCAACCCATTAGAAAAGAATTGTCCTCAACTTTAGAAAACAGTCACAATTTAAGAAAAAGAAGAAAAAAAACCTTAGCAAAATGACAATTAAACAAAAGCACCTCCAATAGCAACTTGTCATTTGCCAGAGTTGTGAGCCATAAAGAATAACTATACATGAACCAACTCCAGGCAAAAGAGAAAGCATGGGAAAAGTATGTCACAAAAGAGAGTACCTTCTGGCTGAAGAATTATTCAAAAATGGGTAAGGAGGAAAGCAACATACTTCTGTTTTTCAAAATATGAAGTGGGGTTTCCATATATATTCAAAAACTGAGTCGAAGGGAAGCTAGGCAGATGTGTGGTTGTATGCATTCTACTTTGACAGGTGTTGAGCATATCTAAGTGTGTGTTAGTTATTTAAGACTGAAAATGAGGTGAGAAGAGCAAACATGCTGGCAGTGTGGTGTTGCAATACTAAAGTAGAAGAAATAAAAGAGATCATGACCAGAGAAAATGGTGCTTATGTGAACTTTTTTCCTTTGTGGTACACTTCTCACAGGTTGTGAGTGTAGTAGTGGCCTGTAACAATATGTCACCATGTAGAACCTGCATGACTAGCAATGTCTTGATAATCTCTGAAAACTACAATGTTATTCCAGAGTTATATCCCACAGTGGGAAAACAGATCTGAGAAATACTGAATTAAAAAGTCATATCAAAGAGGCATTAGTAGTAAGGAACTCTGGATGAGCAACTGACCCTATATCATTGCTTTGTATTTTTATTAACTGATTAAATGTCTCTTGCTATGAATGTTGTGGAGACAAAGTAAGCAGCAACACTTCCTACAATTTCCTAGATGCCAAAAGCTAAAACTAAATTCATGGGACAATTCTTCTTCCTTTTCTCTACCATCTGTGAACTCTGATCTAATCTAAACCCCGACACATTCCATGCAACAACCTATTCTGTATCACTTAAAGACACAAATCTCATAACCCATCTCAGTTGTTCAGATTACATGTTTACTGAAACTTCAGCTCCAAAAGATAGGCTCAGTGCTTCTTGCTATTGTTTCCTACGTGTACACACATTTTATAAGAGATCTGCAGTGGTTACTCAACATAAGTTCTCACCCTTCAGAAACCTGGTAAAACGGCTAACGTTCCTGATAACAGTAAAGCTTTTGACTGTATCAGACATGTGGATTTCCTGTCAAAGCTGTCCATTCAGGGACTCCATCCATCTTTTGACTCTTGGGTTGGTGGCTTCTTGTTAGATTGCAATTTTGCAGCCTGTGTTCATAGGCCTCTCTCAACACTCTATGCTATCAACTCTGGTGTGCTTCAGGGTAAGGCTTTTGTCCCCTGAACTCTCTTCCCTCTCTCAATTAACAACTTACTTGCCATCAACTCCAAAAATGTCCACTCCTATGCATATAATACCACCTGTCATTTCTCCTCAACTTCTACTGCCAAAGTGTGATCCACATGCAACCTAGATGTTACCAGGGCACTTGTTGCTCCAGCTGGAGGAATCCGTCTCATAACTGTGCCCAGCATCATTTACTTGGTGGTGGCTTTTGTTTTGAAGATTTGCCTTTCTCATCATGCTAGGCCTGTAAGTTGGTGAAGGTACATTTTTTAGGTACTTAGGTGGTGTTTGGCTCAGAACACCAAGCTGGTCAAATATTGCAAGGTCCAGCTTTATAGTTGTACCAATCTATATTGCTTTGATACTTTTGGATTGGTACTTTTTTTCACTGATAACAAAATGATGAAAGGCAAAGTTGATTTTGGTGAGATTTGATTTCAGAGCACAGAATCAGAACAAATACTGCTCTGATGTCTCTGCTAATCCACTATCTAGACATCTCACTTGAAATCTGCATGATTCTGAAAATACTTCATCCCTTGATAGCTATTAACTATCTACAAAACTGAAGTTCATGATGGGCCATTGCTCCAACATCTAGAATGATGTTGCTGACATACCAGCAAACATACTAGCCTATATGTAAATAAAAATCTCTTGACTAACTGGCATGAAGTCACTCATAGACAGACTCCTATTTCTAGTTTATATATACGTTATCTCCTAATTTTACCTTTTCTACTGTTTCTATAGTCACTGCTGTTCTTTGGAGTAGGTTGGTCTTGTACTGCCTCCATTCAGGCACTCTTAATTTACTTCTATCTTATGACCCCTATTGTGCCCACCATGGCCCAAGTCCTTTTCTGACCACTATTAGCAGACTTTCTTCCTCAAATGCCATGGGTATAGACTCCTTTTTTCAAATCAAACCGATTAAATGAGAACAAGCTACCAGTTATCCAGTAGGTGCTATTTCACCTTAATTGGATTTTTAAGTGTATGATGCAAGCAATTATCTTCCAAACAATCAACAACAGTTACAGTATCTTTACTAGTTCAATGTTTTCTATTAAGCTATTAGCTAATATTTAATGAATTGAACTTAGAATGTTTAAGATCCTGACAAATTTGGAAATAGAAAATTTTTTTCAGTTTTGATGTCATGAATTATATTAGTTTAAGAGTCAAAAAGTTTCCTTCAAGTTTTACAACGATTTATGAACTTGATTGGGGAACACTGACAAAACCCTGAAACTTGTTACCCGCAATTTAAAGGTACCTTCTGTGAACTGGAAAGTATTAGTGACAACACTACAGAAAGAAGAAAAAGGTCATTTAATTTGTACACAGATAAAGACTTTCCACTGCAAAATTTTGTTTAGTTACTGGATTCATTAAATACATTTATAATGATATAGTTATTATCATTCACTTTAAGTGATTATTTTATATACACCAGTAGTCATGCCTTCATCAAAGTATGTCATATTTGTAGTTTTACAATACATAAAAGAACGAAATATACAAAACAGAAGTAACACAATACTCAAGATGTTATAATGGTTTCAAATTCTAGCACAAGGCCAACAATTTTGAAGTGGGAGGAAGTTAGTCTATTACACTGACCCTGGGGCTCAACTGATCCTTATTTTATTGACTCCGAAACAATGAAAAGTAAAGTTGACCTTGGCAGAATTTGAACCCAGAATGTAAAGAGCTGGAAGAAATGCTGCTAAGCATTTTGTCCAGCATGCTAATGATTCTGCTGGCTGGAGACACAAAAACAAATTGCATGACAACTCTGTTCTATGAACAATCTTTCCTAAGTTTGTAGGCAGTACAGGTATCAACAATCTTTTCCATTTCCGAAAGCTTGAAATTGGCATGTATTTTTTTCAATGTTATTCTTATTGTGTATTTCAGTTTACAAATGACAGAGGTTCTTTACTTTATATCCTACTTGAATGTTAGAATCAATCTTGTGTATCAGCTATATTCCTATATAACTATGAAACTGCACAAGTGGTTAGTAATGGGTAATTTATATCAGTTTAGTTATTTTGTTTTGTTATCCTCAGATATATTTTTTTTTACATCATTTTCCCTTATTTGTCTTGATTGACTGGCAATTTGGTAAAGTACTTAATTTGTAGGTCATTTCTTTTTTTATTTTTTTCCAGAATTTCCACAATGGGTACTACTGCTATCTCTGTGCTTTATTTCATGTCATTTCTATTTATAAGCATTCGTCCTTTGTTGTTTAGCTCCAGGTCAGCCCCAATCAAGCAGATTTATGACTGAAGGTAATTCAGCAATGCCCATCTTATTTTATTGTCAAGCATAATGTATCTCATCATCATTTAACATCTGTTTTCCATGTTGGCATGGGTTGGATGGTTTGACATAATCTGACAAGATGCAGGGCTGCATCAAGCTCCAATGTCAGTTTCAGCATGGTTTCTATGGTAGGATTCCCTCCTAATGCAATCACTTTGTAGTATGTACTGGGCACCTTTCCGTGCCGCTGACACTATGCAGTAGAAATAGTAAGGCAGATCTTTCTTAAATAAGGCAAGAAAGATAACCGGTCTCTCAGGAAAAACTGCTGAAATGTTTGAAATATATGGCTAGAAAGGCATGGACTTCTCAACTGCATAGTTAATCAAAAATTACAAGAAGGTATCATTATCATTAACTAATGTAGCAGTATCATTGTCAATTGATACAAAAACAATGGAGATGCACTAGAGAAAGGAAATTACAGAAAAATTAAATTGTTGGGTCACAATATGAAAGTTACAGAAAGAGCTATAGTTCAATTGATTAGGATGTGAAGTAGCCAGAATGAGATGCAGTTCAACTTTTTGCCAGAAAGAAGCACTACTGATGTCATCTTTCTAGAGAAATAACTGTAGGACAAGTACTAAGCTAAGAGTAAGCCACCAATAGCTAGCTTTCACCAAACTGGAGAAGACCTTTGTCAAGGTGCCTCACTGCTAGAAGTACGCAAATAACTGTATAAAGCAAACTATACACAGAGATACAGTCAGCAAGGTGAGAATCAGCAATAAGTATAGTGATGAATTTAGCACGGAGTAGGGGCTCGCTTGGGTTCAGTTTTGAGTAGCCTTTTTATTTATCATAGCCCTCTAAGCCATAACTGAGGAGTTTGAGACCAGTTGTTCATAGGAACTCATATATGCTGATGACCGAGTTCTTATAGTGGAGTCTATAATAGAATTAT
This sequence comes from Octopus bimaculoides, assembly GCF_001194135.2. Taxonomy (NCBI): domain Eukaryota; kingdom Metazoa; phylum Mollusca; class Cephalopoda; order Octopoda; family Octopodidae; genus Octopus; species Octopus bimaculoides. The sequence goes on along the minus strand of NC_068982.1, from coordinate 177,892,370 downwards.
AAGAAATTTCAGATGTAGAAGCAAAACCTAGATCAAGAGGCCTCAAAGTAAACTTAGCAAAGATCTAAGTTTTAGTAAGTAGGAAAGAAGATAGAACCACACTAATCAGTTTGCAGTAGCATGCTTCGTCTTAGATCTCATAGTTATGTTGGTACTATTTTACTATTACTTATATAATGCCAGACAATTTGCTGGTGACACTATACTGTTGATAAGTTATGTATCTGTACATATTCGGATTTAACTTATACTGGGCAACCAGTATATATGTAGCCAAGTGTTTCTTCAAAATTTACACCTGGCCTTTTCTAGTTTTATATCATACATATTTTGTTTTATCATATTTCAGTTTTATTTGGTTTGTATTTTTGTTAATATTATTTACTAAACTTTGTACAAGGACTACAATGTTTTTGGGTGGGGCTGGGGATTATACTTATTTCATTAATACCAGAAAAAAATATATATATATAAAAAAAAATAGAACTGAATGAGATTTGAACATAAAACATTATGGGATGTAACAAAACACTATAAAGATTTTAGCCCAACATTCAGCTGTTTCTACAACTCATTAAATACTGAACAGTTTTTGTCTTAGTTAATCTGTTTCTGTGTTTTATTTGACTTTTAACCCTTTAGCATTTAAACCGGCCATATCTGGCCTAAATATTCTACTTGTTTTATGTTCAAACTGGTCAGATCTGGCCTCTCACATCTACCTTACAATGTCATTGTGAAAATCAACAACCACATCATTGAAATTTTAATGCTATGAGATAAAACATGCTTAATTCAAATCAATTTCAATAAGTATGTATTACATTTGACAGAGTAACCTGAGCACTAAAGGGTTAAACTATTTATGGTGTTCTCATAAGTTATTTGGGATTTCCTCCACTTTGGGTGAAATAGTTATGTGTCTATAAAGTAATTCAGCCTGCCAATTGGATTATTGATTTTGTAAAGCCTCTAAGTATAATCTATATTACATTCTTCAGAGACAAATTAGGGGTTGCCTTCATAACTCCTAGATATTCAGGTTATTAAATTTTTGTCTTACTTTCTAGATTACCTGATATTTTCTTCCAGAAGTGAGTTATTACTTGTGATGATGTTATTTATTTCATTTTAACAAGAGGAAAAACATGGGAAGTGTAAAATTCATACCTAGTCAAAGAACATTAGTGGGCCTAAGGTACTTCCCTATCTCTTTCTCAGATAGGTACTTCCCCATCTCTTTCCTCAAATTTCACTAAGACTGACTTTCATCATTCCATGTCTCATCATCATCATCATCATTTAACGTCCGCCTTCCACGCTAGCATGGGTTGGACGATTTGACTGAGGACTGGCGAACCAGAAGGCTGCACCAGGTTCCAATCTGATTTGGCAGAGTTTCTACAGCTGGATGCCCTTCCTAATGCCAACCACTCAGAGAGTGTAGTGGGTGCTTTTATGTGCCACTGGCACAAGGGCCAGTCAGGTGGTACTGGGAATGGCCACACTCAAAATGTGTTTCTTTTACATGCCACCTGCACAGGAGCCAGTCCAGCGCCACTGGCAACGACCTCACTCGAATGTTTTTTCACATGCCACCGGCACAAGTACCAGTAAGGTGATGCTAGTAACGATCATGCTCAAATGGTACTATTTACGTGCCAGTGGCACGGAAGCCAGACAGCTGCCCTGGCAATGATCATGCTCGGACAGTACTCTTAGCGCTCCACTGGCACAGGTACCACTCATCAAATTTGGTTCAATCACGATTTCGATTTCACTTGCCCCAACAGGTTTTCACAACCCGAGTTTAGTGTCCAATGAAGGAGAGGTTGGCATGGGTGCTAGTCATCAAATTTGGATCGATTTCATTTGCCTCAACAGGTCTTCGCAAACAGAGTTTAGTGTCCAATGAAGGAAAAGTATGCATAAGTGGGCTGGCTACATCCCTGGCAGAGGCCTTGGATTATGGTCTCACTTGGCTTGCCGGGTCTTCTCACGCACAGCATATTTCCAAAGGTCTCGGTCACAGGTCATTGCCTTGGTGAGGCCTAATGTTCAAAGGTCGTGCTTCACCACCTCATCCCAGGTCTTCCTGGTCTACCTCTTCCATAGGTTCCTTCAACCGCTAGGGTGTGACACTTTTTCACACAGCTATCCTCATCCATTCTCGCCACATGACTATACCAGTGCAATCGTCTCTCTTGCACACCACATCTGATGCTTCTTAGGTTCAACTTTTCTCTCAAGGTACTTACACTCTGTCAAGTATGCACACTGACATTACACATCCATCAGACCATACTGGCTTCATTCCTTGCGAGCTTACACATGTCCTCAGTAGTCATGGCTCATGTTTCACTGCCATGTAGCATGGTTGTCCGTACACATGCGTCATACAGTCTGCCTTTTACTCTGAGCAAGAAGTCCTTTGTCATCAGCAGAGGTAAGAGCTCTCTGAACTTTGCCCAGGCTATTCTTATTCTAGCAGCTACACTTTCAGCACACCCTCCCCTGCTACTAACTTGGTCCCCTAGATAACGGAAGCTATCAACTACTTCTGGTTTTTCTCCCTGGAATGTGGCAGAAGTTGTTTTCTGCTCATTTTCAGTGTTTATTGCTCCTGAACTAATGAATACAAAAGGAATAAATTGATAAGTTAATGATAATGATCTTGAAGACTTTTTGATCTGATTTTCTCTTGGTCAGCTTTTAAACCAGAATTCAATGTCAAAAATAGAAAAGAAAGCAATCATTATCCTTTTGATGTCTATTTTTTCATGACAGCAAATATTATTATTTGTAGCAATTTATTTGTTCAAACTAGTATATTTTCAAAACTTTTAATATCAGTCTACTTTTTCAATCAGCTTCCCACATGAACCAATATTGCACACAGAATAAACCAGTGTTTTGTAGACACAGACTGTGAGGATTGAAAAGGGAACAGACAAATAGCCAGGATTTATAAAATTATGTTGATTTTAACCTTATCCAACACTAAGGCAAAGAATTATATTAGATGCAAATTATGTTTTTGACCACCAGGATGATTCATACACAGCTCATTTCTTTCCACTGCTACATTGTCGCTTGGCCTGCTAGAAATATCAACCAAATCTCCCTGAACTTACATCCCATTGCCTTAACAAAGGGCACATTGGATATGCAGTTCTAGATACACTCTGTTAGAACGTAAGAGAGAGAGTAGTTACCTTTTTTTTTAAAGAGTGGAATACCTTAATTATAGGTTTATTGGATGAGTGTCTAGGCAAACATTTAGTTAGAAATAAGTAAATGTAGCAAGACTTCCTTTTGTACCTTCCCCCCCTCATTTTTTATTATTGCTTACCTACTCCTATTAATCAATCAAATGGTAAATTTACAGTTCCTACATCAATTGAAAAATGAATCCCTAAACTATTTTCCAACGTTCAAATTATAATATACAAAGAACCATCATTCCCTTTCTCTTTCTACACATATCAGAAATAACATTCTGGTATATTGTAAATATAAGTGATAGTATTTTACAACAAATTTTCTCCGTATAAAAGAATTGTGCACAGAGAATGTTGATTAAGATTTAAAACCAGCAATACTATATGTGGCTACGTATGACTGAGTACCTCAGTGAATATAATTCATTTCCAAACAACAATAAAAGAGTCTTCCAGAAATCTCTATTTCTTCTTTTTGTCAAGTTGAAGAGTATTAATATACGAAAACTATACACACACACATATTATATATATATATATATACATATATATATATATATATATATCACAAATAGGTCGTCTCAGATTTGTTGCCTTGCAGCTAATCTAATGATAATCCGGTTATAAAATAACAGTTAATGAGATACCTTAGCAACATACAAAAATGTCATTTCTGATATGTATTAAAAAAAAAAAAAAAAGAACTGGTGTTAACTGTTTGTATAATAATATAATATGAGCGTGGGAAATAGTTAAAGTGGCTTTATTTTTTAGAAATGTCACAGAAGTGAGTGTGTGTGTACATCTGGGTGTGTATATATACGTCATCCTGTGTCCGACAAAGGAAAAGACTTGAGATGATTCTGTTTAACTTCAGTCAAGATATTTAGAACTGAAATAATACATACTTCATACAATAAAATGATGAAATATTAGATTTAATGAGATATAATGATATGTTGTATGACAGAACATTTTTCTTTTCCATAAAAGTTTCGTAATATTTAGTAAGAAATAAGTAAATGTTTTCGTAATACAGTAGAATCTGGAAAGTTGCAGAAAAATTTACTGGTATTGAAAATTTTGGACATCGAAAAATGTCAAAGTGCACAAACAAATGTCGAAGTGATTTTAGTGGTTAAATAAATTACAAGAGACTAAACAGGGGAACTAGAAATAGAAGTCACATCTTGCTCAATTTACATCCTATCCATTTAAAAGGGAGGCTATATGAGGTAATGTAGACCCAGATTTGAAGGTAGGATGGTCACAGCTGGGACGCTTATAATCATCGATTTCCTCATTATAGCTGACCTTACAGCTAAGCAACAAGTGACCAAATGAAATAGTGACTGGGGTAGAAATGACTTACTTCTTCAGAAGCTTGTAAATCGTCCATGTCGTTTTATAAATTCGAATGAAGAGAGAAAAATATTTTGGAGAAAATGAATAACAATTTTTAGGTTGACAACAAACACTCGCAGAGTCACACGAGATTCTCGCTGGCAACGAGGGGAGAGCACTCTCACGTCAGTCTATACAGCACAACCCTTATTACGAAAGTAGCGGGTACGTACGGGGAAATGCACCGACAGCAGACGATCAATTTTATTATTATTTGTTGAGTAAAATGTATTTAAAGGGATTAATTGAACAAACTGCACGTTCCTCTTTATCATTTAATAAATAATAAAATATGTATGTTGTTGTTGTTGGCACTCCATCGCTTACGACGTCCAGGGTTCCAGTTGATTCGATCAATGGAACAGCCTGCTCGTGAAATTAACGTGCAAGTGGCTGAGCACTCCACAGACACGTGTACCCTTAACGTAGTTCTCGGGGATATTCAGCGTGACACAGTGTGACAAGGCTGAGCCTTTGAATTACAGGCACAACAGAAATAGGAAGTAAGAGTGAGAGAAAGTTGTGGTGGAAGAGTACAGCAGGGTTCGCCACCATCCCCTGCCGGAGTCTCGTGGAGCTTTTAGGTGTTTTCACTCAATAAACACTCACAACGCCCGGTCTGGGAATCGAAACCGCGATCCTCTGACCGCGAATCCGCTGCCCTAACCACTGGGCCATTGCGCCTCCACAAAAAAAATGTATGTAACAC
>NC_068982.1:177875219-177883922 GCF_001194135.2 Octopus bimaculoides | reverse complement strand
ATATATATATATATATATATATATACCTTTCAAACAGCATGCATTACAGATGCTTGATGTGTTGCAAACCCCTTATTTTTGTTCGGAAAAATGGGGGTGGGGAGAAACCGGAATTATCAGGAAATGTTTTTCTTTTTTTCGATGAATGAATTACGGTGACCTAATATGCCACAATCTGCAATCTGGGATTAATATATCCAATGATTTTTAAGGTAAACCCAAAGAATGATAAATGGTTATGTAAAGTAAGCCCAAGGAATGACAGATGTTTATGCAGAAATCCAAGTGAGGTTCCAGTTGTAATGCATACCAAGTTTCCAGCAACTGTGATGGCTCTGGGAGTTGTTAGCAGTAAGGATCATGTCATGCCTCTCCAATTTTTTTCACAGGGCTTAAGACTCAATGCTGCTGCCTACACAGATATATTGGAGAAGGTTGTGAGGCTCTGGATAGACAGTGTAAGCAACAGAAGACCTCCAAGATTCTGCACCATCTCATAAGGCTAAAACAACCCAAGCTTGGATGCATGCCAATTTCCATGATCATGTTACCCCAGACACATGGCCTCCTAGCTCACCCAACCTCAATCCACTAGACTATTACACATGAGGCATTGTTGAAAGAAAGGTCAATCAACACTCTCATAACACCATTCGATCTCTCAAGTCTGTTGTAACAAAGACTATATCCAAAAATGATAAAGACCATCTAATTCATGCATGTCAATGCTTCAGACCCTAAATTGAAGCCATCATTAAGACTAATGAGGGATTTGTTGAATAGAAGTGTTGTAAGGACTCTCAAAATTATTTGTACAAATTTCCATATAGTTAAAGTTTTTCTCTGATGTGCTATACTTCTTTTTCTTCATTCCTACAAATGACTTCAAAATACCGACACACTCTATATTTATGAGTCATTATACAAATGGATGTAAAAATAATGTCCAAAAGTTCTTACGTTAGTGTGCAAATTTTTTTCATTCTTAAACAAGGACCGACAGCAGAGATAGTGAAATAACGAAGACAACAAACAATTACTCAAGAAACCATTAAATCTATGACACAAGCATAGTGTCATTTCACATATTGATTTGTCAACAGAAACTGATGTTCAGTAATGTTATTAAAAACCTATATATAGCCTTAAGGGAACCTGTTATCCAGTACTAGCATTATACATGTGCACACATATGATGGGCTTCTATACAATTTCCATCTACCAATTTTAATTGCAAGATATGTACAGGCACCCCTAGTGTTACAGCTACCTTAGGTTTCAGGATTTGGTGCTTTGGAAACTGGAAAGTACGAGAAGTAATTTGGGCATTATACATTCCTCACTTGTGTAGGAGTTTGCATTCACTCGTTGCCCATCCTTTTCCTGCTAAACATGAAGTCTATTTGACTTGCATGTTTATCTGGCTGGTTAGTGATTAGGTGGCTGGAAGCTTTCCTGAAGTTATTTGCAAATTAATTGCAAAGTTGTTAGGTCATCTTTATCACAGAATTCCAAGATCTTTGACCTGTTTTCATTCCCCAAACAATATCTATGGCCTTCATGTATACTGGAGATACTATTGAAGCGTTACTCAATATGTTTATCAAAAACACTAACCATAACAAAGTTTATGTCATTTATATCAGTGGTTCTTTTTGTCATTCATATCAATGGCTCTTTTTGTTATTCAAGTCAAAGATCCTTTTGTTTCTCTGTCAGTGCTGATTGTGGTGAATATGCAATGATAACAGTTGCTGTTTAATTGCCTATAAGTATTGTCATCATCATCATCATTCTTATCCTCACTGTCATCCTTATGATTTAACATCCAATTTTCCATGCTTGCATGTATTGGATAGAATTTGTTGAGGCATATTTTTCTGTGGGCAGATGCTCTTCCTGTCACCAACCCTCATTTGTTTCCAAGCAAGGTAATATTTTCCCATGGCCAAACATGTTTTCATGGAAGACTGGAAATGAAAACATCATGAGTATGATGTAGTGAGGCTAATTTACAACCATCACATATCAAGATGAGGGCACATACATATAATGTATACACACAATGGGCTTCATTTATATGATTTACATTCGACGGATACTTGTCCTCATCTTGTTTGTTGCTAGCACAACGTTTCAGCTGATACACCCTCCAGCCTTCTTCAGGTGTCTTGGGGAAATTTTGAACCTGGGTTCTCATTCCTAAGGTATTTCTTGATGTTACTATTATTACCATTATTATTATTATTGTTCAGGTCGCTGCTTGGAATTGAACTCGGAATCTTGGGGTTAGTAGCCCACGCTCTTAACCACTACGTTATATGCCCGTGGGCAATTATTAAGGAAGGATAGAAAAATATTAGATTTATAAAACCTAAAATTCATGCCATAATTTCGCCTTACATTATTTAATAATTATAATACTTTGATTAATTCTTTTGATGAACGAAAAATTAAATGTAGACATAAATTACTTTATTTATATAAGTTTAGCTAACTGTGTTTATATATATATATATATATTTGTGTGTGTGTGTGTGTATATATATATATATGTGTATATGTATGTGTATGTATATGTACATTTATATATATATATATATGTATATGTATATGTGTGGGTGTGGGTGTTTTAGTCTGTATGTGTTAGTATATATATGTATATATATATATATATATATATGTATATATATATATGTGTGTGTGTGTGTTTGTATATACTATTCCTTCTTTACTAAATGTAGTAGTTATAATTTATATTTATTAATTGTGTATTTATTGGTACGTTAATATTTTAGTGAGTTTAAGGATTTAATATTATAATGACACGATGGTTTTTATAAAATTAATAATACAAATATTTTAATTAATTAACTTAATAATAGTATTTTAGCTTATTTCATATATATTAGTTATGTTTCTTAGTCTTATTTAGAATATATAATTACTTAAACTTTAACGTTCTATAAAATGTTTAAAATATAGTTAATTGTTTTATTATGATGTAAGTCATATAAAGTTTAAATCTTTCATTCGTGATTTTATAAATAAATCTTTCGTTCATGTTTTTATATCTCCTTATTCTATTCTTTTTCTTTACGCAATATCTTCATACGACTTCTTTCTAATAAACGTTTTAGTTCTAAGTTTAATGTCTAAAATTTTTAGTTTAAACTATAGCATTGTTGAGATAAGTATTACTTCTATCTTTATTAATTTAACCTAAAACTTTGTTTAAATTGTATTTTAAACGAAAGATTCGTTATTAGTTTTGCATATAATATTTCTGTTAGTCTATATTATAATAAACGTAAAGTTAATTATGGCATGTTTATAATTTTTGATATTTTTAATAATATTTTTCTATCTTAATATAATAAGTATTTTTATATACATTCATTTGTTATTTATTATTGGTTGATATATACATTCTTTTATTGTTATTATTGTTGTATTTTGACCTGAAGATCAGCTATATTTTTGAACAGAATTGATTTTCGATCGTTTTAATTGATTTGAATATTTTTTATTTTCTATTTGAAAATTTGGTTATGAAACACATGTAGTTGTTTTATTATCATTATCTTATGATATTTACTTTGTATTTTATTATACTTATTTATCATGCATTTACTTATTAATTTTTCTATATGTGACTGTGGATTTTCATGGATTAGTTCATGAACTTTGGTTCTTTTGTCTAAAACTATATATATATATATATATATATATATATATATATATATATATATATATACATACATACATGTAGACATTTTTTTTTTTATAGTTTCAGCTTATAGCTCTCGCCATGCTGGAGCACCACCGTTTTGCTACACTGTTATTACTGAGATCCTCCTCTAATATGTGGCACTTGGTGAAGAATGGAGTTTGATGTAGCTATCCTCATTTGCACCTTTGGCTGTGAGGTAGGTTCATCTGGGACTCTTGACAGGAAGAGCTCCAGCTTTGATTTAAAAACACCTACATCTACTTTGTGCAGATTCCTCAAGCTCTTTGGGAGATAATTTAAAAACTGTGGGCCCCTGAAATCCAGGCTGTTGCAGTAACTGGTCCTGAAGCATGATGGCATTGCTGAGATCTTTGGCACTGTGCAATGCCGACCCGTTCTGGCATTGGTGTAGCTTTCAATGCCAAAATTTAGCACAATTCCTTCCAGGATCTTCCAGATGTATATTATTACATACCTCTCCTGCCTTCGCTCTCTGGAGCGAAGGTGGGAGAGGTATGCAGTTATATATATCTTGAAGATCCTGGAAGGAATTGTGTCAAATTTTGGCATTGAAAGTTACACCAATGCATAGATCCCAGATCAAAATTCCCCAAAACAGAAAAATAGCATTCAGCCAACACATCAGCATTTGCGCCAATAACAAAAATCCAAGCCTCCTCCCCCTCCTCCTTCCTTGTCAAGAATTCACAACGACCTCGAACCCACAAGAGTAAACAAGAGAGACAGAAACAGACAGAAACAAGGAAAATGCCCCTGGTATTTGAATACTATGCGAATATTCTTTTAAAAAACTTTACTTTTAATTTTTCCAAAATAAAATTGTTTTCCAAACTTACAGTTGAAAAAGTCTCAATGACTGAAACCGGTACTGAAATGTTTTTTATAAAGTTATTTTAGCATTTTCTACCTTGAATTTTTTCCATATATATCAGCTCATGTGTTCCTTTTCAACTTTCTATACACACACACACACCACGAAATAATACTTAAAGGATATAACCAAAATTCCCTGCAGGGTATATATTATACTTCATTAATTATCTCATACTTAAATAATACTTAAATTTATTAAATATGAAGGACCTACATGTGTTAAGTGTTTAAGTAGTATTTCATAATGTGCAAACTGATACCATTAGTTTACTTTCAGATATACTCATTAGGTTATGTTTTGTATTATCAGAAATAGAATACCCGCATATTGATTAATCCCCAAAATTGAATGTATATGTAAGTGTATATATATATATATATATATATATATATATATTTGTGTATATATATGAGGAAATTAAGAAGAAAAAAGCGAAAATGCACATTGGATATAAAAAAATAAAAGCTTCTTTTATGAAAAGTAACGATAAATATATACAATGTGATGAACTGAGGTAGAATTAAATGGAATAAAATTCATTATTTTGAGGTTGTTAAAGAGATTCAAAGTCATACCGGTATCGTCAAAAGCAGTTCACTGACTTTAATGAGTACCGATTTCCAAATGGTGTCGGGTCTAGTAATCTCTGAGTAAAATGATTATATGCAATGGAGGTAAGCAGTTTTAGAAGTGATGCAGTTAGGATAGATATAATACTGTAATATGAATGGTGTATGGGATGTATGAGAGTTAGTGGTATTATTGGTAAGGTTAGTAGTGTTCTGTATTATGTTATGTGTTCATGTTGAGTTGTGGATGATATTTATTGATGAAAGTTACCTCTTTATTCATTCCTTGCTGTACTGAGGTATTCTGTGAACATTGATATAAAGGGATAATTAGGAAGTTAGGATTAAGTTTCCTGGCACACCATTCTATGTGTACACTGACTTGTATCTGTCTGTATTGTGGGTAGCAGATTTGTTCTATGAGTAGAGTTGTTCTTTGATGGAGTTCTTCATTTGAAGAGCTGTTCTTTGTTTGGCCAATATATTGATTACTGCACCCTAAGCAGGTAATGGGATAAATTAATTTTTCCGAGGTACAACAGGTGAAATTTGATTTCATCTTAAATATTTCACCTTGTTTAAAGTGGAACTCTGTACCCTCCAAAAGGTGGAGGCATTAAGGGAAGTCAACTGAAATACTACATATATAGAAAGATGTAGGTAGGAATTCCATTCAGTGTATCCAGTACAAGCTATGGACATACAAGAGGTGTAGTGGAATCACAGGAAGGCTAGCAGAGAAAGCTTCTCTAGAAGCAGTAGACAGTTCCTGTTACCTATGTTACCTAATTAGCAGAGGAGGAAGATGTTCCAAAATTGTAATTGCTAGAATAAGAATAGGATGGAGAAAATTTAGAGAGAGTTTTTACCTTTGTTTGTCACCAAAGGTTTCTCTTTCCAAGTAAAAAGAAGATTGAATGATGCTTGTGTATGAACAGCAATGCTATATGGTAATGGAATGTGGGCCCTAAATGTAGATGACACATGAATACTAGAGAAAAATGAAGCTAGTATATTCCATTGGATGTCCAATGTCAGTGTACATGTACAACAGAATGCTAATGTATTGAGAGAAAAGTTTGGGATAAGAGAAATTAGATGTAGTGTGCAAGAGAGAAGACTTTGCTGGTATGGTTATGTGATGCATATGAATGAAGACAGATGTATGAAGAAATGTCAGTGACTTATAGTGGATGGGACTTGTGGAAGAAGACATGGGATGAAGTACTGAAAGCTGATCTCAAGATGACAAAGGACTGATATATCAAGTGTCTTTCTGTGCTCAAGAAGACCTCTCCACAACAGCAGAATTGATATCCTAAAACCATCTTGGTAAATGCTTGCATGTGCATGGCTCTTCCCCATCTCCATTCTCTCTGCCCCATCAAGCATTTCTCCCACATCTCATTCTCTAACACTCAATACTTCTCAATATGGTATTATTTAGCTAGCAACCATAATCACCCAAGAATAGAATAGGCACATAGGACACACCCTCCCATGGTTACCTTCCTTAGAACCACCTCCATTTATCATTATCTTCCTTGCTCACTGTTTCAACTAACACCTCCTTCCTGCACCTTCAGTCACTGTTTTCTCCCCTCTGCTACACGTCATCCTTAACACCTCTCTTATTTGCAATCACTCACATTACCCTCACATATCTACCATAGCCCCTCCTCCCGGAACCACTCCTATATCTCTCACTATCACTTACTAAGGTCACCTTTATCCCCTGTCAAACTATCTCTCCCTCATATTCTTATGATACTTCCCCCTTCTATCTCCCTACCCATTCACCTAGTCTAAACTTCTGTATCATTTCACCTATACTCACCCCCATCCACTGTACCTCAAGGTTATGTCCTGACACAGCCCCACCATCGTCTCTTTCTCTCTCTTTTCTTTTCCAACTGGGGTATTCTTATACAGCAAGACACCTATTCCTATTCCTCTATTATTCTTTTTTTAATCTCCCATCAACTGACATAAAGCCAGCTCCCTCAATACCGTTCACCCTCCCAGCCAAGGGGTTTTTGTCTTCCAAGTTAATTGGTGACCATGTCAATGCCGGTGCCACACAAAAAGCACCCAGTACACTCTATAAAGTGGTTGGCATTAGGAAAAGCATGGTACAGTCCTCTGGTTTGCCAACTCATCAAACTATCCATGCTAGCATAGAAAATGGACATTAAATGATGTATATATGTATGTAGGTATATATGTATGTATATATTATTATTTAGATTTATTTCAAGATTTCTTGCCATGAAAGAAACAGCCAATTTCTAACCTAGATCAAAGACTCCTTCATTGGAAATTCAACAACACCAATAGGGTATTTTTGTATGTATGCATATGTGTAAATTTGTAGGTTTTGTTTTATGTATGTTTTCTGATGCATATAACTGCATGTCTAGACATGCTCATATATACTTAAGTGATAAATTTCTAGAATGTTTTACAAATTTCTATAGTTCCAGTGATGGCTATGTGTTATTTCTTTGCTTCCCACAAGGGGCTACGCACAGAGGGGACAAACAAGGACAGACAAATGGATCAAGTTGATTATATCGAACCCAGTGCGTAACCGGTACTTATTTAATCGACTCTGAAAGGATGAAAGGCAAAGTCGACCTTGGTGGAATTTGAACTCAGAACGTAGCGGCAGACGAAATACTGCTAAGCATTTCGCCCGGCGTGCTAACGTTTCTGCCAGCTCACCGCCTTATGTGATGGCTATGTGTGTGTGTGTGTGTGTATGTGTGTGTGTGTACATGATGAGCCTCTTTCTATTTCCATCTACCAAATCTACTCACAAGGCTTTGGTTACTCTGGGGTAGAAGACACTTGTCCAAGTAGCTATGCAGTGGGACTGAACCCAGAACTATGTGTTTGAGAAGCAAGCGTCATATCACACAGCCATGCTTGCACCTGTACTCATTTTATTCATGATTGTGTATAGGTTTATTACCTACAAGAGAAATGGTCTTCATTCTAACTCAGGCCGTTTCCTGCATGTCACTAGCTATAGGCAAATACCAGAATGTATTCTAATCAAAGTAAGCGAAACAGAGATTAAAGAATGAGGTATCTTTTAGCAAATCACCTAATGAGTCACATCTGCACTGAATGATGCAACACAACTATTTATACAGAATCTCACTCTTGAAACAATCATAGTGATCAATAAAGAACTTCATTAATTCCATTTTCTTTCTCTTTCTCTCACATGTTTTATATATATATATATTAAAAAAAATTTTTTTTTAAAGTTTCAGCTCAGAGCTGCGGCCATGCTGATGCACCACCGCGTTGCTACACTGTTATTACAGGGAGCCTCTTACAATATGTGGCACTTGGTGAAGAATGGAGTTTGATTTAGCAACCCTCATTTGCACCTCCTGCCGCGAGGTAGGTTCATCTGGGACTCTCGATAGGAAGAGGTCCAGCTTTGATTTAAAAACTCCTACATCTACTTTGTGCAGATTCCTCAGGCTCTTTGG
>NC_068982.1:177870132-177875209 GCF_001194135.2 Octopus bimaculoides | reverse complement strand
TTTGGCACAATTCCTTCCAGGATCTTCCAGATGTATATTACTGCATACCTCTCCCGCCTTCTCTCCAGGGAGAGAAGCAGTTGTATACTGTCAACTTAATGTGACAGTCCCAATAAGGGAATCATACTGCTGCTATTTAGCCCTAGGAAGCTGGACCGTTTCCTGTCGGCCTTGACACATTACCTAAGGACACATAGGTCCAGCTTCCTAGGGCTAAATAGCAGGAGTATGATTCCCTTATTGGGACTGTCACGTTAAGTTTACAGTATACAACTGCTTTATCATAACAATGCTGCTTAAGTCTCTCTGTGAGATTTAGAATTAGATCATTTCTAATTTTTGTAATCAGTGAATGTGTTTTCATTAGAAATATGTATATTTGTGAGAGGTTGACATGCATCTTCAGTTAGCTTGTTGTGCTACTTCAGGTTGATGGCAAGCAAAGAATCAGAAACATGTCCTTGAATGCAAGCTAGGCTGGGTGGGGGTGCTTGTCTCCCCCCCCCCCGCACAAATATAAGGACACAGGAAATGTGTCAAGGCCAACGAGAAGTGGTCCAGCTTCCTAGGGCTAAATAGCAGCAGTATGATTCCCTTATTGCTTAATTCTCTAAGATTTATAATTAGATCATTTCTAATATCTCTCTATATATATAGATAAATATAAATATATCATCGTAATCATTTAACATCTATCTTCCATGCTAGCATGGGTGAGAAAAAATATATACATACATATTAAAATTAACCATCTCTGCCCCAGTCCTAGTCTACAAGCAAATATCTTTTGTATTGTGGAGACTAGTTTCCCCCAATCCAAGAAATATAGTTCCAATGACCCCCCCCCCACCCCAAAAAAAAGTTCCCAGTTTTTTTATCTGGGCGATTTCATTCCGTTCTTTTCTTTTTGACAGCCATATAACCTGCTTGCCGTATGTAACTCTTTTAGCTTTCCAGTAGCAAAGAACCCACATCATAGTATTCCTTTAAACCTTTTCTGATGATTGCTAGAATTACCGTAACATCTTGGTATGAAACCGACTGGTAAAGTGGCTGACATGAGAATAGTGCATTTTATTAATTATAATATCCACTCTATTAACCAATATATGAGTGTATGTTGCCCCCACTTCTTTGGACTTATAGATATTAAGGCAATTACACACACATAATATGTTAACCGAACAGTTTAGAACGGTGGATTGGCAGAAAAGTTAGAGCGTTGGACAAAATTCCTCTTGGCATTTCTTAACGCTCTGGTTTCAAATGCTTTCAATCGAGTTTAATTTCATTTAAAAAAAATCTTTATTGGCTAAATCTCTCCCCCCAAAGCTGTGCCTAAATCAGAAGCTATCAAAGTGACCCCGTTATATCAACACAGGACAACAAATATTGAATAAAGGACATGCCTCATGTACAGGACGTGTAGAACATGTTTTGAGTTAATGTACTATTTAAAATATTATCTAATTACCTCAGCTATAATTTATGGTATTCAAATAATAAGTGTCATAATTCTGACTTTTCCATCCACCTCATGTATTTATTCGTGCATAATTTAGTACAAAACATCAATCAAAATCGAGTTGGGCGTAGCATTTATAGTTGTGTGTGAAATAAAATGTAAGATAAAATATATTGTTGATTTTTAGGTGCAAAAGTAGGTAGTCATCACTTTTTCGAGATAGCATTGTACGCTAGTAAATACGGCAAGATAACTTATAGATATTGACTGCTCTATTTCGTCGGCATTTCATTTCAATTTCTAATCATATTTTGGAATTTCCTTCTTTCTAAGAAAAGAAACTTCACTGCTCTGTCATTATTAAATTATTTTTTTTTTATCTTCCAACGAAGCTTCTCGAATGTTTGATACAAATTTCTTTTATAACCTTCGGGAAATTTTCAGTTTCATTTTAAATCGACCAATAACTTGTTGACACATCTAGTTTCTGTTTCTGTGGAAATGCTTAGACTTGTCTACTTCTCACAATTGAGTCCATTTCCCACATATTGCGCTTCTAATGCGATCATTTTGACAAACACTCATTTACATCACATAGGATACATTACTAACGATTATTTCAGAGGAGAAAAGAAAGAAAGAATATAAAAAAGGGTGTGAAATAAAAGAACCTTAAAACAATGGCAGAGGGCTATGAAAAACTGTTTAACTCAATAAAGCCTCTATGTGCTGGATACATAGAGGCTACGCATCTACTACCACACATGAGTTTTATAAGACGTAAGTTGATTATCATTTTATTTGCCATTAATTCTGTTGATATTATTCCTTGTTTAATACGTTTGACACATCGGATTTTCGCTTATGTCCGTCTGTCAACTTCCTGCTTAG
Source organism: Octopus bimaculoides (assembly GCF_001194135.2). Classification (NCBI taxonomy): domain Eukaryota; kingdom Metazoa; phylum Mollusca; class Cephalopoda; order Octopoda; family Octopodidae; genus Octopus; species Octopus bimaculoides. Next base: position 177,872,853 of record NC_068982.1, on the reverse strand, counting down.
TAACATTTAAAATGTACAGAGCATGTATAGAACATTTTCCTTTCCTTGTTCGCTGAACTGTACTTTGTGTATCTTTTTGTATAGCTTGGTTGTGTTGGTTTACATATTGTATGTGCTTAATTATGTTATTTTTCTCATGATTTGTGTAATCAATAGAACTCAAAATACGTAATAGATTAATGAGAGAATACTATTTTAGTATTCATAACGTAATAATATTTTGGCATAACTACAGATCTTTACCCCATCCGACTTTGTTGCTTCATAATTTCCAGAAAAATGAATACTTTTTAACGAAATTTTGAACAAATACCGCTTGGATGCTGTAAATTTAGAGTATATAGGGATTTATGAGAAAAAAATTGTCCGAGATGGTAATTCAAATTTTTACCCGCACCTCAGTGAAGCGAGGTCGTGTGTGTGTGTGTGTACGAAAAGTATGCGATTAAAATGAATTAGCTTTTACATCAAAAAAAAAAAAAAAGTCTTTAGATAAATACCAGCAATGATCTCAGGCTCTCCAATATTTTAAATTATAAACAGACAATCGGAGGCGGGGAGTGGGGTTATGCAAGAAACAACAGCCAAATCTCCCTTAAATCATATACTTTTTCCTTTGAAAATATTTACAATTTTTTTCTTTTAAACCGAAAATTGTAAATATTTTCAAAGGAAAAAGTGTGTGATTTAAGGGAGATTTGGCTGTTGTTTCTTGCATATCCCAAGACAAACCTTCTCGTTTCTTTCTCATTCGCATGGGATAAAATGAGTAAGACCAGATAAGGTAAATTTGGGAGAACCATGGTTTTTAAGTGGAAAAAAAATTGGCCAAAATCGGTCCGGAGTAGGATGGTGAGGGGGGCAGGAGACAACTTTTTACTACGCATAAGTTTCGGAAAAATCTTTTTAAATGTTTCTAATGTAAAAAACAAAACAAAAAACCTTCACCTATACTGGCTAAGTATGGGGAAACCCCCAAAACACAAAAACAGGCAAAAATATAACATTCAAAAGCAGATCGTGACATATGTGTGTGTGTGTTTGTGTGTGTAAGTAGGCATACCTACACAAGTGTGCTCTCCCAACTTTGTTTTCCTTACTAATTTTCCTTACTAAATTGAAAATGATCAAATTGTACATTTGTGTGGGGAAAAACTGAGAAAAGAATATTAATTGTTAACCATAAAAAAAAAATCAAGATATTTCATTAGCAATCTCAATTACAATTCAAAGTTGAAAATATTCTTCTTCTTCTTCTAAAAAAAAAAGTAGTTGTCAGCTGACTCTTTCTAACTCTCAACTTGAACAATTATACTGATAAATTTTTACTCCTAAATGTGAAGCAACAATCCAAAATAATGAAGCAGTACACACCCTGAAAAGTATTTAAAGATGGGGATTTACAATACATGTGAAGTTCGATTAAGTTATATAAAGATGTGAGGAGGAGTAATGATGTTATACAATAGACGGATTGAAGATTTAATAAAACTAGACAAAGAATAAAAATATTTAAAAAGCACAATAATTAAAACAAAATGTGATGAATTTTTACTATTACATTCAGTCTTTGGTCGGCGGATTTTCGGAAAAAGAAAATGAAAGGAACAAAGTGGGCGTTTCTGCGAAACAGTTTTTAGTTCAAAAAATTTATTATTTTTTTGAAAACATTTCCTCCTTCCACTTTCCGTTTAATTTTTACTGTTGAACCTGCCTCATGAGATGGGTGTGATAGTCAGAATACTAGTACTTTATTTTACTACCCTGGATGGATGAAAGCAAACTTGTTTTAATAATAATAACAACCCCTTCTACTCTAGGCACAAGACATGAAATTTAAGGGAGGGGTTAGTCGATTACATTAACCCCAGTGCTCAACTAGTATTTATTTCCTAGACCCCGAAAGGATAAAAGGCAAAGTAGACCTCAGCGGAATTTGAACTCAGAACGTAAAGAACCGGAATAAATGTCGCTAAGCGTTTTGTCCGATGTGCCACAAAAGCCTAGATAAAAACTACAGAAGGCATTGGCATAAAACAAAAACACAGATGGGTTTGATCGTGTGCACAGATTTTATAAACACATACACACAATGTATATTGCACACGATCAAACCTCTCTGTCTTTCTCTGTTTAATACAAGCGATTCAGAAAATTAAATTAACATTTTTCACGGAAATTGCCGAAGATAGACTTTCACTTTCCATATACGGCTATCGAAATAATTGCCTTTAGTTCGCTAAAATCTGTTTTCTGCGAATATGGATCTATGTTTTAAACATCGGAGATTACAATTACACAATTTTTCTTCTCAAAATATGAATTTTGTAAAATCTCTTTCCCCAGAAGTGAGATGAAAAAAGAAGACATCAGTTTCACTTTGGTAAAAGCGAAACAATTTCGTCATATCTTTTATTGGCGTAAATTTTCGTTTTGGTTTCACTTTTTACAAATAGATACGTTTTAGTTGTTGTAGATTAGAGTTATATCAGAATTGGGCGAACCTTCATTATTGATATCAAGAGGGTCAAATGAAAATCAGCTCTTTTATCTGTGTTCGGTAATTTCTGGAAAAAAGTTGCGTGTGCGCGAGTGTTCAGCTATCCCATGTGTACATCAAACAGTTTCAGCATTATCAGCTTATGAAAAAAAAAAAAAGAAAAATTAAAGAAATAAATTTTTGGATCTTTCGTTTTATGTTGTGTTTTTGGTACCGAAACA
>NC_068982.1:177867568-177869815 GCF_001194135.2 Octopus bimaculoides | reverse complement strand
TTTTTTCATAAGCTGATAATGCTGAAATTTTTTCCCCTGGAAATTGCCGATCACTTACATAAAACAGCGGATCTATTCGGTTTGGCTGCCAGCATCAATTCTGTTCGAATTGATTTCATATTCAGTGTGATGATGCACTTTTATAGGCTAATGGTTGATGTAAAAGTTATAAGCAAATAAAGTTTGAAAATTTTGGGTAATTTTAGCCAATTGTAAGCCAGACACATTCATACCCGTTTTCATAGTAACAGGCGTGAAAATTATCATCAATAATATTAATACGCTAACTTTTAGTTTTTATATATACCTGTATTGTGTGTCACACTTCAAAGTGGCAAAGCGAGAGAGAGGAGGGCAGAGAGAAAGAGAGAGTGAAAGAGACAGTGAGTAGTGATGGCGTTCATTTTGTCTTTTTACATGTTTCAGAGAAGACCTAATAGAGAGAAAAAAAGTGAGAGAGAGAGTGAAAGAGACAGTGAATAGTGACATAGATACGGGATCTTTTTTTAAAACAGGGGCCACATTTTTCATTAATGTTTTACGTAGTGTTTTTGGTACCGAAAGACTTTCAAACTTCGTATACTTATCTATTTTGTGTTATAGAACAGAAAAATATTTTTGTATTCGAATTTATTTCATGTAAAAAATTGTCTTATTTTGATAATTTCAACCAATCACTGACAAGTATTCAGTTGTTTATATTTACTCCTTTGGCTGATTAAGCGGTGTAAAGCGTATTTAATTTCCATAGCTTCGTTTTGCTTTTTTCTTTTTAAATTTGCTGTTTTACCCTAACCCTAACCCTATCACCTATAGAATTGTTTCAGAATCGTTTGTTTATGTAGTCGGCACTTAATGTATATCGGCTGAATGGACGTCAGTGATTGGTTGAAATTACAGAAATACGACAACTTTAACATGGAATAACTTAGGGATTTCTTTTTTTTTTAAGAAGACTAAGAGAAAAAGATGTTTTATATGACACATTCTACCAGTGTTCCAAGTTTCAAAGTGTTTCGTTAATGAAAAATGTGGCCCCCGTTTTAAAAAAGATCCATTGGATGTCAATTTCACTTTTGCACACAACTAAAACAATTCCTGTCAGTGGCAAAGCAACAGACAAGAAGAGAGAGAAAGAGAAGTGAAAAGTTCGTTGTGGACTATTTGACACTTTATTGTCTGCCTCTAAAACCCCCATTTTCTTAAAAGTTATGAAGGATCTTGTGAATTTTCTGAAGGCCTCCCCCACCCCTTGCTTTACGGGCATTTTTGTTTTCATATTCGTTCCTTACACCTTTTTTTTTACACCCGTTGCACTATCTTTTGTTTCGATTTCGTTTCCGAGTAATAATGTCAACATTAACCAACGTTAATATTTTCTAACAGAAAAGTATGATATTAAAATGAATTATCTTTTACATACCTATTTTTTTTAAAAAATCACTTTGGATAAATGAGAGAAATGATCTCAGGCTCTCCAATATTTTAAATTATAAACAGAAACAATCAGGGGCGGGGAGTGGGGTTGAAAAAAAAAATCAAATTTTCAAATCTTTTTTTTTATAGCATAAATGTTTATGGGGAGAAAAATATAGAAAAAAAAAACATTAATACATATGAGAGTAAGAAACAAGGAGGGTTGTCTTGTGATGTGCTAGAAACATTTATGAAAATGTACACAAATGTTGTATTAAAATAAGTTATCTTTACAGACCATGTTCGCAGTTATCTATATAATTGATAACAAAGTGTGTCTAAAATGAAATTAAATCGAGGTTTAGTCACAGATCGATCAAGTTAGTAAAGTTTTAACATTTTTGTGACAACATAGTGTCTCGATATATTCTAATGAAAAAGTGAAAGAAAGAGATAATGCCACTCCCTCTTTGGAAGAGATATCAATCAATTGAAATGGTGGAGATCTGATCGAAGCACGCACTAAAACCCCTCATAACTTTTTTATGTTTAAGAATTTACTAATTTTTTTTTCTATTCTGTCTTCTGCAGAATGGAATTAATACGATTATCCAATAAAAAAAATTTTTTTAATATTTCTCCCCTACAAAACTTTCCACTGTTCTTCGATTTTTTTTTTAATTCTTGGTTTTCACAAAGGAATTAATACGATTATCCAAAAAAAACAAACAAACAATTTTTAAACTATTTTATCGCACTCACTTAATTCCCAAACTTTCCACTCTCGAGTCTTGCGCGTTTGAGTTGAGAAAAAAACATTTACTAACAGAA
>NC_068982.1:177861703-177862836 GCF_001194135.2 Octopus bimaculoides | reverse complement strand
GGCTGAGCACTCCACAGACACGTGTACCCTTAACGTAGTTCTCGGGGATATTCAGCGTGACACAGTGTGACAAGGCTGACCCTTTGAATTACAGGCACAACAGAAACAGGAAGTAAGAGTGAGAAAAAGTTGTGGTGAAAGAGTAGAGCAGGGTTCGCCACCACCCCCTGGCGGAGCCTCATGGAGCTTTTAGGTGTTTTCGCTCAATAAACACTCACAACACCCGGTCTGGGAATCGAAACCGCGATCCTATGACCGCAAGTCCGCTGCCCTAACCACTGGGCCATTGCACCTCCACTGTAGCTATTTGTATTCACTCTCATACATACTATGTCAATGTATGCGTGCGCGCTCGCGCGTTGATTCACTTTTCACCGGCTTCTTTACAAATGTCAGCTTCAACAGGACATGAAAATAAAAGTAAATAAATAAAAATTCTTTACGACGGAAATTGCCGAAGATTTAGACAAGCGGTGAGCAAAGCCCATTTCATTGCACCCGCAGGCTGGTATACTCGTATATACCGAATATAGTAAATTTTTCAGTTATAGAATTCATACAGGCAATTTTTCGTTGATGGTCTAAACCACGGGTGGGGAAACTTTAGTGTTGCAGGCAAAACTCTCCAAAGAAAAATTCTGCATTTTATATAAACGACATATGTTCCTGTAAATGAGAGAGAGAGAGAGCGAAAAAATTACTCAATGTTTCATGCATAGTGTAATATGTAATGTTTGTGTGTAAAATTGCATCGTTGGGATCAACGAAGTGCTGTCAATGGCCACATGTATTAACAAATAATGGACAATGATGTGGAGGTATTTCAATCAGAAACAGGGCACTGTCATGGTATTAGCTGTCAGAAATGAAAGTAGAAAAATCCAAACAAGGAATGTTACTGCTGGTTTGAGTCGAAATCTGTTTCTTTGGCTACTGACTGGCCGGAGCTATCTGTCTCTTTCTCTCTCTCTATCTATCACTCGTCCACCTTCGTTTGTTTCCGTAGAATTTATCAAATTAGAAAATGCATTTCCGTAGAATTTATCAAATTAGAAAATGCGTTTCCGTAGAATTTAAACAAATGAAATTCAGTTTAAACTTTATAAATAAATATATTTCATTTCATGTTCAGT
>NC_068982.1:177860435-177861074 GCF_001194135.2 Octopus bimaculoides | reverse complement strand
TGGTATAGTAATTTCAGTTCGTCGATCTCCGCAAGCACTCCATCTCCTCCTTAGTAAATACATTCTGAGATTGTTACTCCAGTTAACTAGTGTTTCTGTACTGACACCGACCTGTTTCATAACAACATGGTATTTGAAGTCAACTACTCCCTCCATCTATGTTTGCTCCATATGGCCGGTAGCTTGTTTTTCGTGTTGAGATTTCTGTCTGTGACAGTAACACGTTCTAATCGGTGATCGTCCATTTTTTCTTGTTGTTTGTATTTTTGTGTTGTTTTTCAAAATGTGAAGGTTTATTTGATTTGATTGCTATTTCTAGCAGGTCGGGTGACCGAATAGAAATTTAATATTTCATATGAATTAAAAAAAATATATCTGTCTACTAAAGCTTAAAAATGTCTCTCGCTCTCCTTTTCTTCTCGCTGGCCCTTGTGAATTACAAGTACAACTCACTTTTGCCAGCAGAGTGAACCGAAGGAGTACTGTGTAACAACACGCCGCTAGTTTTCGAACGCTCGATCGTGAGCCGAATGTCCTAACCACTAAGCCACGCGCCAGCAAATATCGGCTGACAATCGCATAACCTCCTATTGTTACACAGATAACGACATACGCACTCAAACACAGTAACATGTTGTT
>NC_068982.1:177853663-177860335 GCF_001194135.2 Octopus bimaculoides | reverse complement strand
ATGTTGTGATATGAGAGTAGCGTCGGTGTTACTTTTACATTATGGATGAGATTCATATTATTTGTGAAGCAGATATCCAGTATGTTACTTGCTCTGGTTGGTTGGAGTACTATTTGTTCCATGTACAAAGTGTTGATGAGGTTCAGGAGGGACTTCACCTGTCCTTGTTCGCATCATGCCATTCCTGAAAGCCCTCTGGCCATCTGACACTGAGCAGATTGAAGTCTCCCATAAGAAGTACACTTATGTGTTGTTCTAATGTGACTAGAACTTCTATTTTTGTAAGGCAGTCTTCAAACTTGCCTACATTATTCGGAGCATTGGGAGGGCGATATGTAGCACATATAATTACATCAAGTTGTCTTATATGTTCAGTTAGTGTATTACATAATGAATTTGAGTGTGACAAAAGGACCTAGGGTGTGAGGTCTTCGTGGCTGTACATAGCAACTCCACCATGACTCCTTTCTTTCCTGTTGATCCATAATACAACATACTGTGGTATGTGTATTTCTGCATTTGCTATATCTGGTTTCAGGTGTGTTTTCGTAAGTGCTATGCATAAGGCGTGATTGCATGCAACAAGGTTTTGCAGGAAAGGAATTTTTGTCCTGTTACTAAGTGTTAACAGTCGTCTGGTTTTCAGTAAGAGCACTGATGTGTTGTCTGTGTTGTTGCCAGTGGTGCCCATTTTGGGTCTATTTGCTGTGGTGGTCTTGTGTATTGGAGATAGTCCCATCTATGAGATTGATGTAGCCAGGTCAGCTGCTGTACAATGTTTTGTGCCATGCACAAAATGATTGTTGTTCAGCAGCTGCCCTTTCAACAACATGTTGATAAGACTGGTTTGTAGCATGCACTACATTTGCGTACCTCCGTTTTGGGGCAGGTGGTGCGTAGTCCTTTCCTTTTAGCAGGTGGTTTCTGCCATGTTTCATGTTTGCGTGGCAGGGTCTTTGGTGTGCAAAACAGCAGCTTGCACCTTCCTCTCTATGCCAACAGACACCTTTCAAGTAGGATTTGCACATTTGTGTGTGTTGTTTCTTTATATCCCTTGTGTTATATGGGCAGTCAGGTTTGCTTCTTTCTTTAGCTGTTTCATCTTTTATGTTTGCTTTTGCTTCTTTTAGTTGTTCTTTCTTGGCTCTTTCCCCTCTACGGTTTTTCGCTTTGAAGGTGGTAGGGGTACTTGCACTTGGGTTTAGTTTCCAGGCAGGTTTCTAGCTTGAATCTTCTTTGTTTTCTTGGGTGTCTATCAAGTGGGGCAACATCTTTCATCTACATCTGTGCCTCCATCCTTGTCATCTTTGCTGTGTTCATTATCAAAGATGGCATGAAGAATGCTGATGTGGGATCGTATGAGAGCGTGTATATATATATGTATATATATATATGTGTGTTTGTATATGTATATATATATGTGTGTGTGTGTGTATATATATATATGTGTGTGTGTGTGTGTGTGTGTATATATATATATGTATATATATATGTATATATATATATATATATATGTATATATATGTGTGTATATATTCTATGTATATATATATATATATGTATATATATGTGTATATATATATATGTGTGTGTATATATATATATATGTATATATGTATATATATATGTATATATATATATGTGTGTGTGTGTGTATACATATATATATGTATATATATATAATATATATATATATTTATATATATATATAATAAGGTTAAGGAGGGTATTGGATTTAACCAAACACAAAGATACAGGTAATACCAAGTAAGTGCTGTTTACCGGCTAGTTTACTAATTCCCCCAAATTACACATATTTTCTGACGAAACAGGAAATCTATATCCCATCACCATAGAGGAATACACCAAATTCATTAGGAACGAACTAAACAGGTCCTACAAGCTGGCATCAACATCTGCCTTAAATGAAGTCAACACCAGCCACTGCAAACTCATGAGGAAACTAAATGTGGACGACAGAACAGAACCGTACTGCCCTGCACCTCCACACTTCAACTTCAAGGATCATAAGAAGGATTTCATTACAAAACCATCTATACGCCTAATATGCCCTACCAAATCCGACCTCGGAAGAATCAGCAAAAATATTTTAGACAAGATAATACCTATTGTCAAAGAGAAACTACATGCTAATCTATGGTACCACACCGGGGAGGTTATTGCATGGTTCCACACCTTGGAGAACAAAAACTCTTTCTCGTTCCTTCAATTTGATATTAACAACTATTACTCCTCTATCTCTCCTAAACTTTTAAATAAGGCTATTCTTTTCACTAGGAATCTTACTAGCATAACCCCTTTGGAAATTAACATTATAATCAATGCACACAGAACTCTTATATCCTTCGAAAACAAACTCTGGTGCCGAGCTAATCAACATAGTAATAGCTCTAACAAATTATTTGATATAACCATGGGATCTTCTGATTCCGCTCAGGCCACAGATTTAGTTGGATTATATATACTTCACCAATTACGATCACATTTCCCTAATATCCGTGGTGGTCTATATAGGGACGATGCTTTACTAATTACCAAGGCTATTAATAAATCTTCCATGGAGAGGACTAAAAAGGATCTACACAAATACTTCTCAAATATGAATCTATCAATAACATTTGAAAACGCGTATAAAACGGCTAACTTTCTAGATGTCTCTCTAAACCTATCAAACTCGCAACACTCCCCCTATCATAAACCCAACCAGTACCTAAAATACCTCAATATTCACTCTAATCACCACAGATCTACTTTCGATAACATAATCATGGGTATCTCAACCCGCATATCTGATCTATCCTCTTCCGAAGAAATCTTTAACAATCACACTCCATACTACAATCAAGCACTCGCGGCTAGTGGTTTCTCCCAACAAATAAAATACATCCATAACACCAGACTTAAACAATTTATGTCCCAAATCACACCCCAAAGACATAACATTAATCACAACCACAACCAACCACCCATATATTCCAACAGACCCCACAAACACACTTATAACACTAGGGCTAAATCTAAGATGTATAAAACAGTTAGCTACACCAAAAATGTAGACAACTGCCCTCCACCTAAATACTTAGATTACAACATACACAGAACCCCACAAAAAAGTGGTGGCCGCTCTATACTTTGGTATACCCCACCATTCTCACTTAACACTAGGAACTTAAAATACTGGATTCTAACTTCCCCCGATAATACAAATACCATTCTATATTCGACAGATCCACTTTGAAACTGTCATATTCTACCACTCCTAACTTCGAATCTATTATAGCAACTTCTAATAAACATGAACTTTCGCTCTATTACCAAAACTTACACAACTATAACTATGCTAGCGCTAACACTCGGTGCATGCGTATACCCAACATGGACATTAATATACGTTCATCTAACACTAACGATCGTACACTTGAACAAAACCACAGTAAATCCCAACCCACTAATATACTCGATAATAACAATACCATACCCTATAATAATAACAATGATAGGACAAATAACTATAACAATAATTCCATTGATCTAGATTCTTCTACATCCCCAAATAACATATCCTCCAACAATAATATCTCACCCACCACTGAACACAACCCCCAAGTCTCATCTACTTGTAACTGTCGCTCTGGGACAATCTGCCCGCTTCAAACGCATTGCGTAAGATACAACGTAACATATAAATGCACCGTAAGAAATCTATTACATAACTCTACAGCTACATACATAGGTGCAACTAAAAACTTCAAACATCGCTACGCAGCCCATTTGCATTCTTTTAGATATGACAAACACAGTAAATCTACAACATTAGCCAACCACATTCATCACCTCAAAAGCACAAATACCCAGTATACTTTAAAATGGTTCATCCTAGACTCCGGAATTCCATACCAGGGCCAGCGCTCTAATTGCAAGTTCTGCTTAAAGGAGGCATTCCATATTTTAAAATACAATTCTCCCACTCAACTTAATCGATATAATGAAGCATTTAGTACCTGCAATCACCGTTTTTTCCATACATTTAAATTTTATCACAGACAAAAATGCACAAATTACCACACAACATAATCACACAGCTCCCTATAGGCAACCTATTCGACCTAGCAAAATAGTCCCCCTTACACCATCTTTAGAATAGATTTATTTCTTTTTTGATCCTATCACTACTTAATATATTTTTCCCTAATTTACTTCCTTTACACTTCCTTGCCAATAACACCACCACCACATACAGGCCCCTTGTTGATAAACACATTCCACCCTTAGTAACTTCTGATCCCCCTTCTACCATCTGTAAATTAGGTTTAGCTCTATTTTTTAAAATATGGTACTACTAATTCTTTCTCTCACTCCTTTTTTCCTTTAATACTATCTTTGGAATGTCACCCATACCCTCACCACTTGTAGCCTACCCCTCCATACTACCTCTGCGCATTCATTCTTCCTTACTAAACCTTTACCTCTATCCCCCCTTCCTCCTTTACTCCCAATACTTATTCTCTCTGTCCAGTCAGATTAACTGACCACATAACATATCACTACCATTCCCCACCTGAATAACTTCTCTATCCCCTTCCCCTTCTGTCTTTAAGACTTGACCTATTTACCCTGCACACATCTCTCACTTGATTTGGGATATCCTTTAAGTAAACACACGCAGTATACTTCGGACACGATATGACATATATCCACCTCTGCTAATTCAGCCTTTGCTACAACAACTATCTCTGGAAAATTCCCACAAGGATTATTTACACTGATACTTACTACTGGAATGAAGCTACACTCCAAGTACTGTTTTTTCTTTCTTTTTTCAGCGCATCACACTCACTCTCACTTCCTACTATAACTCACCGCTTATAGATATAATATTCGATTCCTCTACTATTTCTGTCTCCGATGAAGGGATGCATTGGATCTTCCCTGAAACAGCTGTAAGACTCTATCCATAAAATATATTTCTAACTTTACCATTGTTCTCTTTATCCTTTTCTCTATTTATATATATATATATATATAATGTATACATATATACATACATATATGTTTGTGTATACATATATATATATATTATATATGTGTGTGTATATATATGTGTGTGTGTATATATATATATATATATATATATATATATATATATATAAATACACAATGAACTTTCCCGTCATTAGATGACGTATGTGAGTTCAGCAATTTCTTGTTGAACAACCATACAGATGACTTGTCTATAGTGCCAAATGTGCGATGAGGAAATGATCGAAGAGTAACCTAAAATGAAGTACTTTGCTGAAGAACACAATGCAATGCTCGGCCAGGAAATCCAAACCACGATCTTCCAGTCACAAGTACAAGACCCTAACCATTAAACCATTTGCCTTTTCACACGCATGCACGCACACACGCACGCACACAAACACACACACACACACAATGCATGCACATTGTTTTTTGATTTTGTTGACTACACAGTATAGGTTCAGTTGGGCACCATCTGTGAGAATAGGAATCTGTTGACACAATTCACTCTGCCAGAAATTTGGCAATGACATGCTGAACAGCTTGGCATTCATACCGGAAGCTCCAATAGAAACAAATGGAGAACACACAGAACAATCGTTGGCTTGCCGTATCCCCAAAACATGTACCAGAGTGATAAAACTCAAACATCCAGTGAGCATCATGGTGTTTGGAGTGATCACTAGGGATGGCAATGTTATGCCTCCATTCATCTTTCCACATGGCTTCAGACTCAACTTGGGTACACGAACAATGAGAGAAACAAATGGAAAACAAGACAAGTAACATAAAGAGTGACCCTTCATCAATTGTCGGTTGTCCATCTACTCCTATTTTCGAGCAATTAACCACAATACGAGGCTTCGAAGGGCAGTTGCTCCTGCAAACCAAAATAAAATTTGGGATTTGCAGAGGGTCAAATTTGGTAACAAAAACAGGACACTGCAGACACAACAAACCAAATGAAAACAAACATGGGGTGCCAGTAGGCCAGACGAGGTAAGGTAGCGAACACTGGAAGAATATTGTCTTTGACAAGAGAAAAGTTACAAGAGGAGACAGATAAGAATGTGTCTAGGCTGTAAGACAGACTGAAAGAAAAGAAAGATGATCATGTGAGGAAAGGAAAGATGGACAATGGTAATCTATAGATGGAAAATCACTGAAAGGCTCCTGCCAAATTTTGGTTTTGGAGCAATACCAATCCCTGAATTACTCATCACTGCACAGTCCTGAAGATCCTACTCTCCTTATCAATAGTCTATATTTCAAAGACCCACAACTCTTTAATATCTTGCCAAAGAAAGTTCTAAATCTACATTTACTAGATTCAAGATTCATCTGGATAACTTACTAGCTGCGATTTTAGATGAATCATTGTCATGGCAGGAAATGCAACTGAGTGCAGTTGCTTTTCTTCAACTCTCTTGTTCACCAAAAGTTAAGTACTGTTGAAGTAGTACCAATTGCATTGGCAGTGTTCAAGCATGGCCCCAGCCTTCATGTTGAAAGTAATAAAAGAATGGAAGAATAAAAGTGTGTGTGTGTGTGTGTGTGTGTGTGCGTGCATGCGTGCGTGCGTGTGTGTGTATGTGTGTGTGTGTGTATGTGTGTGTGTGTGTATATATA
>NC_068982.1:177841753-177853405 GCF_001194135.2 Octopus bimaculoides | reverse complement strand
TATATATATATATATATATATATATATATATATATATATATATGTTGTTGGCACCCTTTTATCTTGGGAGACAATGGAGTTGCGCATAAACTAATCCAGTTTGGTTTTTACATTTCATGTCCTCTCCAGTTTCTTCTCCAATTTTGCATAGGGGCTAGATGTAAAAAAAATCCTACAAGGGGTAACAACACTTTGGATCTGCTATTCACCACTTCTCCTGAAACAATTATTAGTGTCACCACTGAAGAACCTTTAAGTGATCTGATCATTCCATGATCATAGCTGACTTGTCTCTGATTGGTTGTAGCAAAAACCACAACCATCTTCAAACTGCCCGCTTTGACTGGAATAAAGCAAACTGGAACTCTTATCATCCCGAACTGCGATGCCCAAACTGGCTCGAATTTTATGTCTATGGAGATGTGAACACTATACTTCAGAACATTCTGAATTCAATATGGACGGCATGTGCAGCATCGGTACTATGCAAGCACAAAAAACCACCCAATAGTGCAATTTGGGAGACTGCTGCAGTCCGACTTGCCAGGAAAGAACGCCGTAATGCTGAACTGGAATACAAAATGCACAAATCAGAGATTAACAGGAAAAAGCGCAATAGATCATCCAACCATCTCAAGCAGGTGACAAAAAAAAGGCCGTGCTTGAATTTGAACAGTGCATAGCAACCAACCCTGACAGCAAAGTGTTCTGGAGGTATGTACATTCGAAGCAGAGACCTCACTCTCCAGTTGGTCCCCTTTGCAATCCCCACACAGGCCAGATTACTGACAATCCTAAAGAATGTGCAGAAATTATTGCTGGATGCTATGCAGGCATCTTTACTGTCGAAAATCAAAATGTTCCATTTCCATCACCCCTGACACTGGACTCTACAGGGTGTCCACAGTGTCTGGGTACACACATATATATATACATATACAGGGGGTCCACAAAGTCTGGGTACACATATATGTGGACACCCTGTATATGTATATATTTGTGGACACCCTGTATATGTATGTGGACACCCTGTATATGTATATATATGTGTACCCAGACTTTGTGGACACCCTGTATAACTACTATGAAATTTACACCAGCAATGCCTCTCCTGGTCTCAATGGTGTTACATGCCTACTTCTCAAACGTGGTGGGTACTTTCTTCTGAACCAGCTTTCACTATTCTTTCAACTCTGTCTTGACAAGGGTGTTACTCCAGAGCAGTGGAAAACTGCCAGTGTTATCCCTCTGTTCAAAAAAGGCGACCGCACATCACCTGTCAGCTATTGCCCTGTCAGTCTTACTAGCTGCATCACCAAACTGAAGGAATCCTGTGTCTGAGAAACCTTCTGGAACTTCTGGAAGTCTCACAACCTCATCCAACCATCACAATTTGGATTTATTCCTAACTCCAGCTGCTGTAATCAACTCATTGAGTTTCTTGAGGACATTACCCGAATCACTGATGGCGGCTCCTGGGTGGATGTTGTTTACCTTGACTTTGCTAAGGCTTTTAATTCTGTGCCACACAAAAGACTTATGGTAAAACTCTCTGCAATAGATGTAAGAGATGATCTCTATAACTGGTTGAAGTCCTTTATTATCAGCTGAAAAAAGGTTGTCACAATTCTAGGACAGCACTCTTCACCCTATGAGATGACATCTGGTGTACCACAGGGATCTGTTATTGGCCCCCTTCTATTTGTTGCATATATTAATGATATAGATGCTAGCTTAAAGAATGTCACAGTGCTGAAATAGGCAGATGACATCAAGCTGTACCTCGAAATAAAAAGGACAGATCCTGTACACTATTGATCTTTATTGCAATCAGACCTGGACATGATCCAGCAATGGATCATGGACTGGCAACTCAAGCTGGCTGTGGACAAATGTACCACCATGCATTTTGGGAGGAAAAACCCAGCGTTTACTTACTCCCTCCACAACACTAATCTCAAAAAGTCTTCTTGCGAACGTGACCTGTGCATTATTATTGACAGCAATTTACATTGGACAAAACACATTGCTAAAATTGCCAAGAAGGCTGAGGGTGTCTTGACATCACTTACTAAGTCCTTTGTGAGCTACTCTCCAGCTATTTATCTGAGGCTTTATATAGCTATGGTGCAGCCTCACCTGGAATTTGCATCTCCGGTCTGGAACCCCTATCTTGCCCAGGATATTAATCGTCTGGAAACCGTTCAGCGACGTGCAACCAAGAGAATACCCTCCATCAGGCATTTGCCATATTCCAAACGCCTTACTTCCCTGGGTATGGATACATTGAAACTCCGACGTCTGGCGGCTGACTTGGCAGACACCCATAAAATTATTAACCATCTTACTAACAATAACTCTGAGCACCTTTTCAAATTCCACCTGTCTAACACCCATGGACATGTTTACAAAGTCAGAAAACAGCACAGCTCCCATGACTTTCGGAAACACTTTTTCATGATAAAAGTTGCTGAAGTATGGAACAAGCTGCCGGCATCAGTTGTTAGTTGTCAGAGCACTGCATCCTTCAAAACTTCCATCCTTCCTAAGATTCGCCAACACTACACCTGATTTTCTCCCCTCCATACACACGCAAGCATGTATCTGACTCATACACTATTCACTTTCCAGACATTTGTACAATACTGCATATGCTTTATGCACACTTTTGACAAGTTGCAGTGCACCTGAGCACTGTATACAATAATTTCATTATTATTATTATTATTATTATTATTATTATTATGGAAGCTGGTGAAATATGTCCTGTGTATCAGATGTGATACACAGGATAGGCAAAGGTTTAAAATGTACACCACAGTTGGGTCTTCTGTATTTGTTTTGTTGCTGATCCTATTGTTATTGTGTGAAGTTTGGCCTTTGTTAATTTTTTTCCTTTGATTTGGGATGTCTTTTGTTCTCTATGATGGTATATATAGGCGCGGGAGTGGCTGTGTGGTAAGTTGCTTGCTTACCAACCACATGGTTCTGGGTTCAGTCCTACTGCGTGGCACCTTGGGCAAGTGTCTTCTGCTATAGCCTCGGGCCGACCAAAGCTTTGTGAGTGGATTTGGTAGACGGAAACTGAGAGAAGCCCGTTGTATATATATATATATATATGTATGTGTGTGTGTGTATATGTTTGTGTGTCTGGGTTTGTCCCCCCCAACATCGCTTGACAAACGATGCTGGTGTATTTACGTCCCCGTTACTTAGCGGTTCGGCAAAAGAGACCAATAGAATAAGTACTAGGCTTCCAAAGAATAAGTCCTGGGGTTGATTTGCTCGGCTAAAGGCGGTGCTCCAGCATGGCCGCAGTCAAATGACTGAAACAAGTAAAAGAGTAAAAGAGAGAAAAAAGAGTAATATGTTTAGAGGATTTGGTTTAGACTGGGTTTTTGTTTTTAGTGTTGGAATATTTGGGTATATGATGTGTCATTCTTTTGAGGATTGTTGGTAGAATTATATGGTAGGACTTTCAATTACAATATATTTCTATGTTTTGTTTGTATTAGTTCCTGGATTTTGAATTTCTTGGCTTGTTGTATTCTCTTATTAATTAAAGATGGTGGATAGCTTCTGTCAAAATGTATATGATTCAGTCCTTGAAGTTCTATGTCATGGATATTTGTACTGGATAATATCATGCAAATCCTTTTGGCCAAGCTGGGGATATTATTCTCTTGTGTGTTTTGCTTTGGATGGCATGAATCAAATGAATATATATGACTTTGAGACTCAGTCTCAACTCATGGCTCGCCACTTTAGCCTACATATCCCTCCACCACCATCCACACCGCCCTTGCCAGAGCACGTTCCAGGGACCGTGCATCTGCTCTCTCCCCCCAAACCCGCCCTGCCGTTTCCCACCTACCTTTTCCCCTCACCTACCATCCCACCACCACCCCTCCAACGCACCATACTCCAAGCTTTCCGGCACCTCCAGTCCGACCCCTCCACCTCCCACATCTTCCCTAATCGACCCCTCCCCTGTTGTTTTTTTCGTAAATTCTCCCATATATATATATAAACACACATACATACACTCACCTCCAATACTGAGCTATAGCAGTTTCATCTGAAGATTGTGAAATATACATTGTATGAATTAATGGATCAATGTTCTATGAGAGTGAAACTTGAGAAAAGAAACAAACTTTCAGCTCCAGTTTTAATCAAGAAACTAATGTATGTGTGTGTGTGTGTACACACACACATACACATATATATAAATGCATATATATGTGTGTGTGTGTGTGTGTGTGCATTTGTGAAGGACATCAGAAATAGTGGGTCGTATTGGAAGAGTTGAAAGGGATGTACTGCAAAGATAATGTGATGGAATGGTAAAGGGAAAGGAAAGACAGTTGGTGATGAGGTGGCTATAGGGTGACAGGGTGGAAGTACAGTTGATATTGTGCATATTCTGATTATAACAATGACATATGTACTACACACTAATTTGAATGCAGTATTTCCTTGGTTTTTGTATCGTTACCTGACATTGGCACAGTGTTAAAGATAGGACGTAAGTTTGTTATGCGTTTTTATTTCTGCTATAATCTTATCAAATGTAGAGGAGAATGTTTAGATTTTTTTGCAATGCAGTAAGCCTCTGGCAAGCTAAGTCCACAACAATCTGATTATACCTGCTTCATATCACTTGTATAAAGTATTTATAATACGTGTACCATTGAGAGCTATATGAAGGTTAAAAATCACATTTACCTCACCACAAAAGTCTTAACCTTTAAGCACACTACATTTTCTCTAGAATTGTTTCCCCTGCCACTGTCCTGTTACTACAGGGGAGAAAACTCATACAGTGACATGATGCACCTACAGTGTGCAAGAGGTTAAAATTCATACTTAGAAAGAATTGGTAATGGAAGACAGACTCTTCCACTGTATCCTCTCTGTGACACTAATGGAGGCATAGCAAACTGGAATTGAATATGCTTTATCATTATTATTTATGTCTATATCTTCATGCTAGTACATACTATGCAGATCTGCGATTCAGTTTCCTTTTTATGTCTTGATTCTGCATACTGTTTCATAAGCTAGAAGTTGAAATTTAAAAAGCAGTATTCTGCATACAGTTACAACTCATACCAAAAAATACTATTTTCACTAAAACACAGATAATTTACAAAAATGCAATGAATAAACTTGTAAATTGCTAAATTTACAAGTCAGTTGGTAAAATGAGCGAAACCGTCAATGGCTCCTGTGCCCAGCATCGCCTTCCTGGCACTTGTGCCGGATGGCACGTGTAAAGACATTCGAGCGAGATCGTTGCCAGTGCCGCCGAACTGGCTCTTGTGCGGGTGGCACGTAAAATACACCATTTTGAGTGTGGCCGTTGTCAGTACCGCCTGACTGGCCTTCGTGCCGGTGGCACGTAAAAGCACCCACTACACTCTCGGAGTGGTTGGCGTTAGGAAGGGCATCCAGCTGTAGAAACTGCCAAATCAGATTGGAGCCTGGTGTAGCCATCTGGTTTCACCAGTCCTCAGTTAAATCGTCCAACCCATGCTAGCATGGAAAGTGGACGTTAAACGACAATGATGATGATGATGATAAATTGTTTAATTTTCTTTCTTTCAAAGCCAAAGCAGGTTCCATCTGTAAAGCCCATAAAAAGTCATCTGAAGAGGGATTTCAAGTAATGTATGATGCATTAATACAGAGTACTACTGAAGACAAATGGGATATTTACTATGTGGCACTTAAAGAAGCAGGTAATCATAAAAATATATAATCCATTTCATTAAATGAATTTCACTTGGTTGTTAGACTATCAGTATATCAAAGGATTGGATGTGCAATATATATTACTGGTACATGAGTTTCACCTTTCAGAAATTCTGTAATATAAATTTCAAGTCTTAAATGTTGATGTATGCAGGGCTGGATTAAGACCCATACAGGTGCTAAGCACTCAAAAGATTTTGGTGCCTCCAAATATAATTTAAATGTAAACAATAATAAACCATAAAATAAATTTTAATTTTTCAAAATGAAACAAAACTAACAGTAAGATGGGAAATAATGTTTATTTTTGTATACTTTTACTTTATTTATATTTGCAAAGTTTCCTCTTATCTTTTTTAATTGTAAAATCTTTGATCAGATTCTCAAAATTAATCTTATGTAAAACATCTGCTTCTATACTTAGTAGAGATAAGGCATCCTAAATATTATTTTAGCATGTTTAAAGAGATTCCATTTGTGCCATAAACCATTTACCATTTCTTTGGTGAACACCTACCCTTGATACCCTAAGCACATGCTTATTTTGCTTAATAATGCTTAATCCAGCACTGCATGTATGACTCAATGGATTATGAGAATAGACAATTACCTACAATACTTTATATAGTTTCTTTCAAAACTGCTTACAAAAAGGCATGTACTATAAGAAAAAAAAGACAACTCAATAGGTGCAGGCATGGTTGTGTGGTTAGAAGTTTACTTCCAACCACATGGTTCTAGATTCAGGCTCACTGCATGGCACCTTAGACAAGCGCCTTCTACAGTCCCAGCCTGATTAAAGTCTTGTGTGTAGATGAAAATTGAAAGAAGCTTGTTTAAGTGTTGTGATTTTATGTAATCATGTAGATTGTAGAAAGGCCTTCTGATGTATTTTATAGTTCTCAGATACAGCTGTTTGATTACTTAAAATAACCATAAAATTTGAACCTGTTTCATCTGACTTTGTGCATTTAAATTATAATAAAGTGTTAGAATATTAAATGGAAAGTTGGTTCATTTGTTCAAATATGTGAACTTCTGCTGGATATTAATAGTGTATATTTCCATCTTACTGAATAAGTATAAATTAAAGTGTGTATATTGTTTTCAAGAGCTGGTTGAATTGTAAGTAAATAAAATTCTAAGTTCACTTTTTTCTTTTTCGAACTGTCAGTATACTTTAGTAAGTAAATACATACGTATGTACATACATACATACATTTAATGCACATTTTTCATGCTGGCATGGATTAGATGATTTGACGAGTTTGACAATACAGCGGACTACCAAGCTCTATTGCCTGCTTTGACATGGTTTCTGCGGGTGGATGCAACTTCCTGGGTGCTTTTTGTGTGGCACCAGCACTGGCAAGGTCACCAATTAACTAAGAAGCTAAAACCCCCTTGACTGGAGGGTGAGTAGTATTGAGAGAGTTGGCTTTATGTCAGTTGATAAAAGATTAAAAAGAATAATAGAGGAATAGAGAGGTGTCTTGCTGTAGAAGAAAATACAAGGATACTCCAGTTAGAAAAAGGAGAGAAAAATGACTTAGAAATATAGAGAGGGGGAGAGAGAGATGTTGGTAGAGATGTGTCAGGACATTTTCTCAAGATGGGGAAATAATATTCTCAAGATATAGTGGGGTGGGAGAATATAGTGAAGTAATACATAGGATTGGACTGGGTGATTGGGCAGTGGAGGATAGAGGGAGAAGTTTCGTGCCTGGTAAGGTCTTTGCCAATGTTTTTCAAAACAGTATGTTGAATCACCTACTTGCCTCTCAGCAGCTGGAGCAGTAAGGGCTCACATCAAAAAAGTCAGCTACTTAGAGAATCCTTGCTCTCTGTGTACTCATTGTACACGGGTGTAGCTTTTGGCAGGGTCTGCTTGCTGCTTATGTTGACCTCCGCAAAACTTTTGACTTAGTGAACAGGGGTGTGCTCTAGAGGATTCTGGAGCTGCAAAGTATACTGTCCTGGCTGTTTGGGCTGTTGGAAGTCACTTGGTCATGGCAGATGAGGAAGTACCTTGAAGAGATGGAAACTGACTGGGACTGTTAAGAGGGCTCAACATCTGACTTTTTCCTACTTAGAATCTGGGTTCCATCAGGGTTGTGTTTTGACTCTCACTCTGTTTAATGTCTGCATAGACTGGATACCTGGCCAGATGGTGGCTTGATTGGGTTGTGATGTATTCATTGGTGAAACTAGGGTTACTGACTTGGATTTTGCTGATGATGCAGTTATTCTTGCTGAGTCTCTCTTTCACTGAGTAAGGAAGCAAAATCATTTAGCCTTAAAGTTTTTTGGGTCAAGAAAAAGATCCAATCTTTTGTTTGCTTCCTGGGGGACTCCATCTTGTCTGATTGCTTTGTGGGTGAGAATGAAATAGCTGAGAGTCCAAAGTTTTAACAAAACTTGGATGTGCTGGTGCAGTTGTTGACTCACCAGATAAGGATGTTTGGTGCTGATGATATCTGTGGAAGTGGACAAAAGTTCTGGTCATCAGGTCTCTGCTCCTTCTAGTCTTGCTATATAGTTGTGAGACTTGGTTGCTGTTTAGGTATCCCCTAAATTCTTTTGGTACCAGGATGCTTTGCAGAATTATGAGTCATTGTTGGTCGGATTCCATGTTCAACCAATGACAATAATCAGAAACTGAGATACATCTGTTACTTGCATGATTTGGAAGTGTCAGCTCTGACTGTTTAATTGTGTTTCTTGATTTTTCAAGTTGGATCTTGTGCATTGTGTCTAAGGATCCAGTTGAAGTGAAAGCTTATGTTGGTCAGCCGCATGCCACATGCCATATGGTCATGGCAGGAGAGGAAGTACCTCGTACAGAAGGGGACTCACTGGGACACTGCTTGGAGGGTTGCTTGGGATGACAACATTCTGCAACAGTGCATACCCCACCTAACTGACCTGCTTGGGTAAAAATAGTATGATCTTTTATTTTTTGTATTATTTTTTCCATTTTCTTTTTATCTATTTATCTATCTACTTAATTATCTATTTCACATAATTATTTAATCTTTTCTTCATTTCAGAATTTAACTCAATTTGCAAACTCTATGTATTTATGAAAGAACAAGCAGATGATTTTAATTCCTACTGTAATATATTTGAAATATTCAGCACTGAAATAACTGAAGGTCATTTGAACATTATCACATTTGCAAATGATTTGAATAAAATGGAAACTATTCATGACAGTCAACTGAAAGATATAGAACTTGCTGAAAAAATAGAAGGAACCAATTCAGCTGCTATTTTATTATTTTCATATTTTCCTTCTACCTTATCATATCTGATGAAGGACCTTGATAAATATCTTAAATCCCTAGACAGAAATGATTTGTTGAAAAAAATCCAAGAAGCTGGTAAGACAGAAATATATATATTTTTTTCAGTTAGGTCTTTTCAAATATTTCTATCCTATGTTTCTCATTTTGGGCTAGAAAAGATTTTGTCAGATTTGTGCATGTGAGATGATTGTGCTGGTTTAAAAAATGTAGTTTGAATGGAGAATGTAAGCTAGTGAGATGCTTTGTGTTTGTAGTGGAAAGTATTGCTAGTATCAGCAGACCAGGTAGTTCTGGGAAGAAGTATTCAAGGCAGACTTGAGACCTTAAGGCATCTGAGAAAAGTTGTAAGATATGCCTACATAGAAAAATAGGTTGACTATGTGAAGTTGATGATAATGTTTAGACCAATATCAGTTTTTGTTGAGTAGCTATTAATTAATGAGCATTTCAGTAGCTTGTACTGCCATGTTCTGGTTCTCTATCTTAGCTGGGAAATAGAAAGAGATCACCGCTCTCAGCTTACTCTTTCTGAGATATCCTGATTTCGTCAGAACCATCAAAATTCAATTTGTTTGTAATATCTCCTCTGGTATAAAGTGATCTATTATTGAAATTTGGCACTTTGGGTAAGTGTCTTTTACTGTAGCCCTGGGCCAACCAGAACCTTGTGATTGGATTTGGTAGACAGAAACTGTATATATATATTATGATTTTGCTTTGGCATAGCAACAGTAATAAACTATTGTTAGAATTCATTATACATATGCTTCAGAGTAAAGTGTTATATGACTACAGATCATAATTTAAATATTAATTGAATGACAAAGGAACAGGAATTATGTAATCAACTTCATTGGCTTTCAGCTATTTTTGCTATTCAGTGCTGACTACTTGTACGTTACCTTATAACTTCCCCAGACTCATTAAAATAAAGTGTATGTCTTTTTTGGAGAGTATGGAAAAGGTGTATACAGTTTGAAGGAGAGAGGCCACTCCCAACAATATTCAAGATTAGATAATAACAGGTCTGTAGCAGATACGTATTCAAATGATTTCCCAAATAAACATACACTTTATTTTAATGGCTCCAAGGAGACTATAAGGTGATGCATAAGCACTGAGCTGTGAGTACACTGCTTCTTATACCAAAAACAGCAGTAAGCCAATGAAGTTGATAATGTAATTCTTGTTTCCTTCTCATTTCATATATATATATATATATATATATACACATACATGTATATATATACACATACATGTATATATATATATATATATATATATATATATATATATATATATATATTTATATATCCTACTGAAGACATAAACGTATTACTTCTGTTTATTTGACTCATAAAATACTGGTTTTTGTAGTTAATTATTGTGATTAGTATTTAGAAGGCATCCTGCTACTAAATAAGACATTAGAGCTATGATTACTGCAGTAAACTCTCTCTCATGCTAACATGGACTAAAATGGATGCAAAATACTCTCTCCCTAAAAAATGTTTCTTTTCCAGTCCCTGTCTGTGAAGATAAAGTAAATTACATGTCAAATGACAGGTCTGAAATGATCATGCATTTTCGTCAGCTTATACTTGAAACTGTCCACCCACGAGATATTTGGCCCAAATTAGTACAGGATCTAGGTAAGTTAAAATATTTTATTTACTACTAGAGTGCTACCTTTCATATGATATGTAACTTTGGAAGTATGCTTTTGCTACTATGAATAAACAATCACAATTAATATTAAACACAAACATACACACACATACACATGTGCATGCATGCATGCACTGTTTGTCAAGTTTATTCTTCTACTCTAATTTTCATTGTTTCAGTCATTTAGCTGTTAATTCAAGCCTGCTTTCTCTTGAATTGTCTATTGCTTGAATATATTTTGAAATATGATATGAACATGATGAAGAAAATATTGATCTGTGTTTGTTTTGAAAAATCATATGAGCAATGTGTGCAAAAATGGAGTTGCTTAAATATATTAATAATACTTTAAAGTAATATTTTAAGAATAATTAAAAATAATCACACACAGCTATGCACAACATAACACTCAGCTTCCTTCTGTTGATATGCAACCCAGCAACACCAGACTTTTTACCTTGCCACACGATACAGCAGATACATTCCTTACCATCCCTCTATAACATTATTGTGCTATCAAATATTACACAGTGTGGACCAGTTGTTGCTACTAGACTATCTCCTGTAATATATGATATAACTAGCAGAAATATCCAGCGTTGCCTGGATTAAAGAAAATAATGAAATTCGAAAATGCCTTTTAGATCTCTAACATGACACATGGATTATGCAGTTCTCAACAGTAATTAGCTGAGGTACAAACTATTAATGTCAATAACATATTTTGTCCAATGTCCTCACTGTTAAAATTGTTAAAAAAAAACAGGTAGTTCTTTGTCTTTGCAATCACCTTCAATTGTCAGTACTTATTTGAAACACATTGAACCTGAAAATGTATAAACTTGAGAAGAACCAGCCTGCAGGCACTCCTCTCCTGTTAAAAAGTACATCAACTCCATGCAAAATACATTTAAATGAG
>NC_068982.1:177840889-177841601 GCF_001194135.2 Octopus bimaculoides | reverse complement strand
CTGATTAAAATTTTCGAAAAACAAACCCAGCCACATTACTTGGAAAAAAATAATCTTTATTGTGCTGGTTTTTCGTAAAATTTCGCGCATGGGAAAGGCAACAAAATCGCCCCTCCCCACTTTGAATGGGATATTCCTATCTTAAAAAGTAATAATCGATTATCTCGGTAACCATGGGAGTTGGAGGGCAATAAAAATCTCCTGAACATGAGCGGACCATGCTGCCGCTCTGTGCTGAATTTCACGCGATTCCACTGCACCATTCTCGAGTGAATCTGCCGACACTCAATCAATCAATCAATCAAGCAATCAAGAACACTGCAATTTATAGTATAGATAAATAGAATAAATATCTTATAAAATTTCTTCTAGCTCTTTATCTTCAGAGATCAATGTTTCTTTTCATCCTTTTGGGGGATCAGTAAGTGTCGTTAAGTACATGTGTTCATTTAATAAATTGAACCCTATCCCTCATATTTCTGACTCTGTGCCTATGTTAGAAACAGTTATTATTAACATTATTTTATTTTATCGTATCTTATCTTATTACAGGGCTACCTTCAAACAGCATTGACTACACCTGCAGAAGGGACATTGAAAAGGTTATGGATAAGTTTGAGGCGGATTTATATCCAGGAAAGTCACAATCTTTATATGAAGCTCTTTCTGAAGCTGGTAAAGTAATTTATAATTTTTTTTTTTTTTTTTTTTT
>NC_068982.1:177839969-177840879 GCF_001194135.2 Octopus bimaculoides | reverse complement strand
AATTTTTTTTTTTTTTTTTCTTTATCTGTTTTATTTTAGTCTAGGAAAGTGGCTAAATACTTAGCTAGACATTTGTGCTGTTGAAACCGATGAAGATAATGTTCAGTTTACATTTCTGCAGGTTGATGTCATTAACGAAAATGTGACCTGAAACAGGAATTGCAATTCTATGATAAGCTTGTGATAACTAATGATTAATTAATCTTAAAATTGATTGGATTATAAGAATATTGCTTGATCTTCATGTAGTGCAGTGATTCTTAATCATGTGTACTTCAGTGTCTTTTTAATTGAGAAACATAAATAGTATTTTACAATGTACATAATTTTTGGAAAAAAAAACAAAAAAAAAACTAAAAAACAACAAACAAACAAATAAAAACTCCAGTACATTAAAAAAACAAGTACAATGGCTAAGAAGAAACACAAAAACTTATTTTAATCAAGCAAAAGCTAATTTTTCATAGTAATTTTATTATCTATATTATGTGCAGGTGTGGATGTGCAGCAAGAAGTTTGTTTCCCAACCACATGGTTCTGGATTTAGTTCCACAGCATGGCATTTTGGGCCAGTGTCTTCTGTTATAGCCCCAGGCTAATCAAAGCCTTATGAGTAGATTTGGTTGATGGAAACTGAAAGAAGCCCATTGTGTGTGTGTGTGTGTGTGTGTGTGTGTATATATATATGGGGCCCAATTACGCCAACCTCTTTGTTGGTTACATTGAGGCCCAAGTATTCTCCCAATTCTCCGGTCCGACCCCGGAACTATACGGTCGCTACATAGATGACTGTATAGGAGCCACCTCCCTCTCCCGCAAACAGCTCTGCCTTTTCATCTCCTTCCTCTCTAACTTCCACCCTGCTCTTGACTTTACTTCTACCATCTCTGACACCTCTGTTAACTTCCTC
>NC_068982.1:177837684-177838339 GCF_001194135.2 Octopus bimaculoides | reverse complement strand
CACACATACCTGGCACACATACGCACGCACACACATACACACCTCTCACATACATAGAACCACACACACACACACACACATACACAACACATACACATATACACACATGCACACATACACATATACACACACGCACACACACCTCTCACATACACAATACTCACTCACATACATAACACACACGCACGCACGAAAACACACAATATAGACATACACGCATGCACAAAAAATACACACACACGCGCACACGGAAACACACATAAACACACTCACACACCCGTACCTAACACTCACAATCCCACACACACACGCACATCCACACACACATACACACACACGCACACACCCACATACACACACACACTTCTCACCAACACTACACACTCACACAGACACGCATACAATCACACACATGGGCATAAACAACACACGCACATACAATAGCAAATGCACACACACACACGTACACAGCAACGTACATATACACAACATACACATACACACAAACACACACGCACGCACGCACAAAAACATACACATACACACACGCGCACATACAAAATACACACACACACGTACACGTACCCAACACCTACAACCCCCCACAAATACGAACACACACATACTCAAAAAACCGCCTGTTGACCTTCTACCT
>NC_068982.1:177830942-177836914 GCF_001194135.2 Octopus bimaculoides | reverse complement strand
CAGGACGTCAAACATTAAGGCAAGGCAAACATCTCAAGTCATATACAATATTATTACAGGAAGAAATTCAAAATCTTACAGCTGTTTCTGGGATATCCTCGAGTATGGGATATTCCATCATCAGAGACAAATTGGGGAAAAAATATAGAAAATGATAATGGTATATATCAATAAATGATAACATAGAGGAAGGAGTAAAAGAATATGGAGATGGAAAGAGAGAAGAAAAAAGAGGCATAAAAGTTCATAGTTCAACTTTCCGAAGAAACCAAAGCATGAGTCCTTAGGTGTAATCCTGTGTATATCCATGAGTGTAAGTCTTTAGGTGTAATCCTGCATATATCCATGTGGGTTGAAGTCCTTATATAGTAGACATCCCAAGAAAAAGACACGAACATAATGTTCAATAACAGAAGGTTAGCAGAGGTGGCCGATAATTGGTAAAAGTATAGAAAAGAAATACAAAGAGGGGTGAATAGAGTCAGGTGGGGGGAATTTTAAGGATTGGCTATATGATAAAGTAATGTGTATGTTGTGTAAGAATTGTGTATGGGGTAGCCGAAAAGATAAGAGAGAGAATGAGGAGGTAGAGGAAAATAGGGTAAAAAAATAGAGTAAAAAACTATAGTGAAATGAAAGAAATTTAAAGAGAGTAGTAGATGTCTGGCAGTTTCAAAGTCTAAAGTTGTTGGGGAGGAAATTTGGTAGTAATTGCTAGTGTCTGTCCTGGCTAAGGTCAATGGCTGTAGAATTATTTTTAGCAATGGGGCTGTGTGCATAGGTGGTTAAGAAAGGAAGAGCTAGTTGAATATTAAGTTATTTACGAGCGGGAGTTAGAGTTAGGGGTTATAGAGATATAGAAGGGGTATGCGTTAATGATCATAGGGGTATGTATGTGGGTGCTGTTAGTAGTGGGGTGTGTGTGCTTACATTTAGATTTATGAAAGAATTTAAAAGTGCGGAAGAATTTGTGCTTACACATAGTGAAGGCCTCATATTTATTAAGCAGTTGTGGGTTAGAATGTTGAGAGCTTCTTTTAAACAAAGTCTGCAACTAGAGTGTTGGCTCTGATATGGGGTGCTCGAGTTTATTATAGCCCAGGAAAGTTTATAATCTATTTTTCTATTAATTAGATAGTGTATGTGGCTGGCTAGTAATGTGGAATTACTATATTCTTTATATTTAAACAAGTTTAAATGTGCGTAATACCTTTGTTTAAAATTGGTATTAGAACCAATGTAGTAGCTACAGGAATTATTTACCATGTTGTGAACAGTGCATCAGTATACAACATTGAATCTTTTGCATTGGGCTTGCAGCGAGCAATCTATCCGAGATCTGCAGTTGCAGTTATCAGTTCCTCAGTGGTTAATTGGAGGGAGAGATGAGGTAGTACTGGTAGTGGCTAGGGTGGTATGAGGTGAAGCAATCGTCTTACTGCTGCTATTATTGCTGTCGTTTCTAGTATCGATATCAATGCAAGCGTTACCATTATTATTATTAATATTGTCATTATCATCATCGGCATCGCTGGTGTAATTATTATTATTAGAGATTTTTAATGATAAAAAATTTTGAAAACTTATGATTTGCCCCTTTCCCACTATCTGAACCGATTTTGTGTACTTGTTTTTTTTTTAGCCCTATGCACTTAAAAACAAAGAGACACCTTTAAATCTTTAGCCCCACCCCATATTAAGTGAGTCCATGCATGTGTATGCAAAAGCATTTACTAACAGAAAAGTAAGCTGTTGAAATAAATATTTTGCATACCTTTTTTAAATCACTACGTTGCCTTAATGAAATTCCTTATGCACATGCACATACACTGACAAATGCACAGAGTGAGCAATAAGCTTTTATAGGGAGCAACAAAGAGATTACAAATGTCAAATGAATGAAATAGAATAAAGCCTGAAATGATGAAATGATAAGTAATCTCCACCAAAAAGATGTTTCTCTATGTGAGAGTGTGTGTACGTCAAAAAGTCGATGTTTTTTTTTTAGGGAGTGATAGAGAGAGAGTGTGAAGACTATGTGTGTGTATATGTCACAGAAAGCATATGTGTGTTTGTGTTGATTCACATTCCATGACATTCATTATATGTATTTGTATTCTGTATGTGTGTTGACATCAAGGAAGCCATGTTTTTTTCATGAAGAAATAACAAATAAAAATTGTGTTTAATAGTTTTCATTAATAAATAGAGGTGCAAATATCATGAAACCTCATACTGCACTGCATAAAGTAAGTATGAAAATATGTATGTAAAAAAAATTAAGATAAAATATACTATTTCTGAGATATTTTGGGAACAAACAAACATCTAGAGTTTTAGTATTATAAAGATTAATATTTGCATATTTGCACCCTTTACACTCTGAAAGAAGACAGATGCTAAGACTTATTTTTCCTCTTTATAGGTTAGAATATATTTCACTTTTTATTCCAGTATTAGTACATCCCAGTTTTCCAATCTTAGTTTGAATTAATAAATCACAGGCCTGTCAGTATGCTTTGATGTAATGAAATATGATGTTACAGAGTCTGAGGAAGACAACTCTTCGAAACAAGTTCCCTTTATGATAAGTATAGTTTACAATAGAACAACAATTACACTGTGGGAAAGCGATTTTAGCCATTGAAGAACTAACATAAACTGTTTCTTTTGTACTTTTGCAATCTGGTTACTTAGAATTCCGCTGCATGTGTTAAAAAAAATAGGACTGGTAATAATGAAATATATATTATAAATTTACAATGTAGATGAAGAAGGAAAAACAGAATGATTGAAGTTAAAAGTGACTAATGCTGACTGTGGTCAAAAGAGCAAACTAGACCTATAGGTTGAAAATTTTGGAA
The DNA here is from genome assembly GCF_001194135.2 of Octopus bimaculoides. NCBI lineage: Eukaryota > Metazoa > Mollusca > Cephalopoda > Octopoda > Octopodidae > Octopus > Octopus bimaculoides. The sequence goes on along the minus strand of NC_068982.1, from coordinate 177,834,050 downwards.
AAGAAAAATATAAGAGAAACGAAAAATAATGAAAACTTATCAGTAACTGATTTTCAAAAGAAACAGTGGAATTTTGCCAGTAACCAGATCACAGATATATGAAACGATTTTAACAGTGCAAGAAATAAACATGTTAATTAAAAAAATTTTTGTATGTTTTTAAATGGCAAAATGGCTCTTCTATAATGTAATTTCTTCTGTTCCTACACATGGCTTTGGATAAAGTTATTTGTAAGGCAAGTACAGCTCTAAAATATAATAGGATGATTATATGGATGATTTTTGTGCGGGTGGCACATGAAATGTACCGTTTTGAGCGTGGCCGTTGCCAGTACCGCCTGACTGGCCTTCGTGCGGGTGACATGTAAAAGCACCCACTACACTCTCTGAGTGGTTGGCGTTAGGAAGGGCATCCAGCTGTAGAAACTCTGCCAAATCAGATTGGAGCCTGGTGTAGCCATCTGGTTTCACCAGTCCTCAGTCAGATCGTCCAACCCATGCTAGCATGGAAAGCGGACGTTAAACGACGACGACGATAGATTAACATTTTTACATTTAACCTTTTCTCCTTTTTTAAAATTTGATAGATGGAAAGTGCAGTATCTGTAAGATGCTATGTAAAAAAAAAATCATGTATTCAATTTGAAAATGAAATTAAATCTTTAGAACAAAATGAATTGTAATTTAGTATTACTTGTGATACCATTTGTATACCAGTAAACACATGTTGACAGGAATATCTGATTGGTTATTTCACTGAGACATGATTTCCTTTTCTACTTTCAGGTTATGAAATACTTTGTTTGAAGATTGATGGTGGAAAATGTAATGATGATATTAACAATTATTATAAAAAATTATTAGAAGTACATCATAAAATACTGACTGAAAAAATAAAGGTCTCAGAAATTTTGGAAAGTGTCTTAGTTGCTAAAGTTATTAATAAAAGAGACAAAGATGAAATTGCTGCTGTACATGAAAACAAAGGAGATATAACTGCTGCCCAGTATCTCTTAGAAATACTTCCTTATAAAAAAAATTTGTGGCATAAAGATTTCTTTGAAATACTTTGTAAAAATAAGCAGAGAGGTTTAGTTAATATGATTGATCCTGAGTACAATTACAATTCAGATGCCGAAGCTGACACTGATTCTGATACCAATTTGGACACCAATCATGGTAAAAATGCAAAGAGTGCATTTACAAAATTTAATAATCTTTCATAAATTTGCTTGAATGAAGGATTAATCCAGTTTAAGATTTGCTTATTTTTCTTTCTTTTGCTCTTTTGTTTTTCTTTCTTTCATACAGGCTTTCGTGTGTCTATAGATATATATCATCTTCACAACTTTTCCTTAATTTTTTTTTTCTTTTTATTTTAATGCTTTCTTTTATGATTTGACATGAGAATTTCTTTATGAAGAAATTTTTATACACTTTTTGTAGCATATAAATAGCACATAAAAGAATTTCTTAAAATTTCTTAAATGATTTATACACTCAAAATAGTTGAATGTTGTTGCTGGGGTACCACTGTTAAATATTGTTTGTGAAAAAAATTATTTTATGATGTGAATGACCAGAGTTTGCAGTAAGTATAGTTGCCCCAAGTGTCCCACCCATGGAAGGCAGACATAAAATGATGATGATGATGATGCTATAAAACCCACATATATATAATGTCAGTCAGAAGGATGGAGCAGTACCCATGACCTTTGTAGCTCCCTCCAAAACTAACGAAATTAATGAAATTGACATTCAGCTAAAACAAGAAAAATGTCAGTGGAGAAGAGATTTCAGAAGATTAATGTTATTGGAGAAAGATCTGGGAAAATGTGCTAGTATAGGGAGGGTGATACCTAGGTGGAGGAAATAGAGAAAAAGAGTGAAGGATGTGTAAGATAGGTTTGGGTAGAGGTTGTCTGCCTAGAGGGGCAGAGCTGTAGTAGTAAGAAAAAAGTGCAAACGTGTCTGTATGAATACAAATTCTTTATAACTATATAGTTTCAGGTTTGATGTCTCTACATTGAACTTAGGCAAATGTCTTTTGCTACAGTTCTGGGTTGTCAGTTCAGTGCAATTTGATAAATTGAAATCTTGTAGCAGACTAGTGAAACCATTTCTCTTCTTGACTGGAAGGTTAGTCTTTGGGATATAGTTTTTAGTGTATTATAGATATGAGAGATTAGTGATCACTGAGCCTAGCATTTGTAGCAACTTTGAGGGTTATAATTTTGTGTTGTTTAAGACTGGAAAGGGAAAGATGGAATATTGTTTTCTTGATATGTGCAGTGTTCTTTGTGATTTTGAAGGAGACAACATTATTAAACCCCCATTCTCTGAAGGCATGTGCGCATGCACACGCATGCATACACACAGACGCATGCACACAATACATGAAATGTATATTTTTTTAAAGTTTTAGTCATTGGTTGCATTCATACTGGGACAGCACCTTCAAAGGTTTTATATTGGCACCAGTATTTAATTCAGTTTGGTACTTATTTTATCAATCTCTGTTTATTGACATGAAGTGATGCAAACCAATACACCAGTTTTACAAGTGTATATTATATTTATGGGCTGGATATGTGGATATACATATTCAGTTTCACAGAATGTGAACAGTACATGTGACTTATAGCTGATCTCCATATATTGAAATTAATCAGCCAAATTCTAAACAAGTCTGTGGTTAAAGATTGAGGATTCTTTACTTTTAAACTCCTGTAATTGGTTTTTGTTGTGTTCTTTCTCATTTATATCGCTTGGTGTTACCTTGTTCCTCTCTGTCTGAGGAATTCTAAAAATAGTATTTGGTGCGGGTATAAAACATGGCAAAACTAAAGATGATACAGCAGTACTTTAACTCTTCTCACCCAAGAATGTATGTGCATACAGCTACAGTTGAATTGTTAATACAAAAGTACATATAATTTATGCAACATTCAGCAATTAACAGCTGATAACAATGGTGTGTTTTGGTAAAACAGTTGTAGTGATTTGTAATAAAGCCTGTTCAATCCATCTTGTATTGAAATTATTTATATGTTGTTTATATATATATAATATATATATATATATATCATCATCATCATCATCGTTTAA
>NC_068982.1:177828463-177830842 GCF_001194135.2 Octopus bimaculoides | reverse complement strand
TGTATACATGTATATATATTCTTTGTATTATATATATATATATGTACATAGATACTTATATATACATAGATACATCACCTTCCTGGCACTTGTGCTGGTGGCATGTTGGAAAATCATTCAAGTGAGGTTGTTGCCAGTACCGTTGGACTGGCTCGTGTGCAGGTGACACGTAAAAATACCATTTGAGTGTGGCCATTGTCAGTACACTTATTTCAGGCTCATCTTTACAGAGCCATTTTTTATTCCCTGCTTATTCTAGGTCATACGGGGGTGATTGCATATTCAGAATCTCCCCTATGTAAATTGTAGGAATACGAAAATTTATTTACTGAAAAATTGCTGTGGTGGTGGGGGGAGAAATTCATTGCATGCCCAACCCCGGAAGTCACCGCACGCCACTGGTATATACGTATGTATATATATATATATGTACATATGTATATATATATATGTATTTATATGTATATATGTATGTGTGTATATGTATACATGTGTGTATATGTATATATGTATGTATGTTTATATATTTATATATATAATGTATTCTATTTCTATTCTTAGAAATTCAACAACCGAACGTATGAGAAGATTAGAGTTCCTATCGGACGAACAGTGAGTAAAGTGGCACCTCTCAAGTCTGCAACAGGTGACCAGTTGACCGGCAAGAAGAAACAAATGGAGAGATGGGTGGAACATTACTGTCAATTGTACACAAAGGAGCGAGATGCTGATAGACAGCTTGATGAGGCCATTCCTCTGCTCCCCGAAATGACAGAACTTGATATACCACCAACGGAAGAAGAACTCTCCACTGCAATCAATGAACTTGAAGGAGGAAAAGCACCCAAAAATGACAATACACCTGCTGAAGTGCTGAAAGAGAACAAAGATGCCCTCCTTCCTCATTTATACAAGTTACAAAAGACGTGTTGGTTGGATGAAAAAATTCCACAGGATATGAAAGATCCCAAGATCTTCACTCTCTACAAAAATAAAGGGGACAAGGGAGACTGCAATAACTACAGTGGCATCTCACTTCTGAGCATCACTGGAAAAGCTTTTGTGAATGTCATTCTGAAACGACTTCAGAAGCTAGCAGAAAGAGTACTACCAGAGAGCCAGTGCGGTTTTAGTTCTAACTGCTCAACAATGGATAGGATCTTCTCCATTTGTCAACTACAAGAAAACTGCCGGGAGCAGCAATTACCACTATATATAGCATTTGTCGATCTGACAAAGGCATTTGGTACAGTCAGCAGATCAAGACTGTACATGGTGCTTGGAAAATGTGACTCTCCCCCAATACTGCTGCAGCTCATTGTTTCGTTCCATGATGACATGAAGGCCACCATTCAGTCTGACAGTTTAATATCAGATAGCTTCAGCATCAACAGCAGAGTAAAACAAGGTTGTGTCTTAGCATCAATCCCTTTCAGCATTTACTTTGCTGTATTGCTGCAGTATGCATTTCAAGAGTCGCCGGGAGATATCTACCTTTGTTGGAGAACTGATGGGTCAGTCTTTGATCTTTCTAGACTTTGGGCTAAAACCAAGATCAATAGAGTGTCAATAAGAGGATTTCTCTTCACTGATGGTGTGGCACTTGTTGGTCACAGTGAATTAACTATATACAAATAATGATGGACCAGCTATCATCAGCATGCAAGGCCTTCGGTTTGGTCATCAGTATAAAGAAGACAGTCATCCTCATTCAGGAGAGGGCAGTGAAAGGTCATATATCAAGCTTGATGACAGTGGACACGTTCTGCTATCTAGGTTCTACCATTTCCACTACTGCTTCACTTGATGATGAGATTAACGTCAGGATAGGGATGGCAGCAACTTTTGGAAGACTGACAAAACGAGTATGGAAGAACAAGAGATTAGACCTCGGGACAAAGATGAGGATTTACGAAGCATGTGTTCTCAGCACACTCCTCTATGGATCTGAAACATAGATCTTGTACAGCCGACAGGAAAGGTGCCTTGGCATTTTCCATCTCAGATGCCTCTGCAAGATCTTGGGCCTAACATGGCACGACAAGGTCACCAGTTTTGAAGTGCTGGTCCAGGTGAATCTTCAAAGCATGACTGATATCTTCTATATGAGAAGACTGAGGTGGCTGGAGCATGTCAGGAGAATGGATGACCATCAAGTCCCAAAGCAACTGCTCTATGGAGAACTGGCCCAGACAAAGAGACCAAGAGGAAGACCAAAACTGAGGTATAAGGACGCTCGCAAAACTAGTTTGTCCAAGTGGATGTCGACACCTGGGAACAGAGGGCTGAAGACAGAACAACATTGGAGGACTGTGGTGAAGGAAGGACCTCCTTTGCTAGAGAGCGACTAAAGGAGAAAATAAATCGAGAAGTGACAAC
>NC_068982.1:177827573-177828315 GCF_001194135.2 Octopus bimaculoides | reverse complement strand
CTACACTTCAATCATAGAAAGAATCAGCCATGAAAGAAGCCGCAAGAAAAGGAGCCCCTGATCAATTCGATTAAGTGACCTCTAAGCTAAATTGACCATCTGCATAGATGAAAAGGGCCAGTGATAGGTATATATACATATATATATATATATATATATATATATATATATATTTATTCAGGGGGCTTCCATGGCATACATGGAGGCTATGATTTTGGTTCCTGCAATAAGGAGGGAACCAGGCTGCTGGAGTTCTGTGATGCAAATGACGTTATGGTTTGCAATACTAACTTCAGGAAACCTGCCAGTCACCTAGTCACTTACCGTTCTTGCGGACACAGAAGCCAAATTGACTACATCTTCGCCAGGGAAAGATGGCTGCTTATAAATGCCAAAATCTTCCCAGGCGAAGAATGTACCCCACAACATAGACTAGTAGTTAGTGACTTCAGGATCAGGGCTAAGTGGTTGCCCAGAAGACGACCAGCATGGAGGAGAAGGGTTTGGAAGAGTATGAAGACAGGGTAAGCCCCCCGGCCCATCAGGAATCACTGCAGAGATGCTCAAAATATCTGGCAGTGTTGGCTATAGCCTAGTCACCCATATTGTTAACCAGGTGATACATGAAGGAGTCATACCCAATGACTGGTGTAGCAGCACCATAGTCAACTGCTACAAAGGTAAAGGTGATGCTTTAGATACAAATAATTACAGAGGTATCAAGTTGTTAGATCAGGTAATG
>NC_068982.1:177826014-177826391 GCF_001194135.2 Octopus bimaculoides | reverse complement strand
AATGACTTGTGACTGAGACCTTTGGAAATATGCTGTGCATGAGAAGACCCAGCAAGCCAAGTGAGACCATAATCCAAGGCATCTGCCAAGGGTGTAGCCAGCCTACTTATTCGTACCTTTCCTCCATTGGACACTAAACTCTGCTTGCGAAGACCTGTTGAGGCAAGTGAAATCGAAATTGAACTAAATTCGACGAATGGCACCCATGCCAAAGTCTCCGTCATTGGACACTACACTACACTCTGCTTCCGAAGACCTGTTGGGGCAAGTGAAAGCGAAATTGTGATGGCACCTGTACCAGTGGACCACTAAGAGCACCTTTTGAGCCTGATCGTTGCCTTGAGCCTGATCGTTGCCAGAGCAGCTGTCTGGCTTCC
>NC_068982.1:177806910-177822034 GCF_001194135.2 Octopus bimaculoides | reverse complement strand
CTAGACGGCGTTTTTTGATTTCATTATTCTCTTTAACCCGGGCAACGCCGGGTATTTCTGCTAGTATATATATATATATATATATATGTATACATATATGTATATATATGTATATATGTATACACATATGTATATATGTATATATATGTATGTATGTATATATGCATATATATGTATGTATGTATATATATATGTATATATATATGTATATTTATATATATGTATATAAATATGTATATGTATATGTATGTATATATATATATATTTGTATGTATATATATGTATGTATATATATATATATACATATATATATATTTATATGTATATATGTGTATATGTATATATATATGTAAGTATATATATGTGTTTATGATTCTCATATCATCATAGAGAAAACATAATTTTATTTTAATTATAAAGTACATCGAAACAGATGATTATATAAAAATAATGTTTGCATTCACTCTTAACATGTTCCTGCAGATTTGGATGTGAATATACTTTTTGCTGTTGGACTTCATCTGTGGAGTACTTCTCTCTGGAGACAAAATCCAAAAGTGACAAACATATTCATGTCCAACTCTGCTGGAACATGTTAAGAATTAGTATATATATATCATTGTTTAGATTTGTGTGCTCAAAATAATTTAATATATAAAAGTAATTTCATTAAAATTTTTTCTTATTTTTTTTTATGTTGTTATAGAAAACAATCCATCACAGAATCAAAAACAAGTGAGAACTAATGCAAAGGAAATTAAACTCCGTGAATATCAAAAAGAATTGATTTCAAAAGCCCTTTTAGGGAAAAACTGTATAATAGCTGCACCGACAGGAAGTGGTAAAACAGTTATGGCTGTGAAAATTATTGAGGTGAAATTATTTTTTGTTTTATGAAAAAAAAAAACAAAGAAAAATGTGTAGACCTATGATAAAAACATGTCCAGCCTTGATCATTCAATCTTGTTTTATTCAAGCATAGTTTATCTAGAACTACATTATGCTGTAATACATCTGCCTTTCTTTGAAGACGTTAGGGTGTGATTTGAAGTAGGTTTGTCAGTTGGGATCCACTTTTTCGTCCTTCAACATGCTATGAGCAATAACCGAATTTCTCTCAAACTACACCTTACTACTTTGAGAAAAGATAGAGCACATTTGATCATGTATTTTTAGAATTGCAATGTCCAAAAGAAGGACAGAGTGGACTGCTTTTCCATAAGTGTGCACGGTCTGGCCTGATCTGAGGCTAAACAATAGCAATATTAGAAATATCATGTTTTTCAAAAATCATCTGATTTTTTTGTTAGAGCAATGGTTCCTGTATATTTGGATATGGTCATTTGGAACCCAAAATATAGAATATTTACCATCACAAAAGTCAGCTGTCCTACTAATGTGAATATCTCTTTGAAAATCAAATTTAACACAGACATCCACATATATGCACACACGCATACATGCATACACATGCACACATGCACGTGCACACACACACACACACACACACACACACACACACTGTTTCTCTCTCTCTGAAAAAAAGACAGCACCTTCTTCCTTGTTAGTGGAACATTTTATATATAAATATTATTTTTCTTCACTATTTTTGTTTAGTTTTAAAAAATTTATTTTGTTTTTATTTGTTTATTTGCAGCATCATTTTCAAGAAAATGATGGAAAATGTTGCAAAGTAATCTTTTTATGCAATCAAACAGCCTTAGCTGAACAACAAAAAACTGTTCTGATGAATTCTTTCCCTGATTTGACAATTAATGTTATTTATGGATCTCCTGAGAGCCAAAGCAAGAAAATGGAATCATTCAACTTGTAAGGTCATATTTTCTTATTTAGTTTTTGTTTCTCCATTTTTATTAAGAATAAAAAGAACACTGAACACACACACACACACACACACACACACACACGTGTGCACGTTCCAAACTATGGATGTGAGAAAGTTATAGGAGGTACTATCAGATCCCATACTTCAATTTTCTAACTCTTGCATCAAGAAGTTTTACTACAGTTGGGCATTTAAAAGTCCTTAGTCCTGCAACTATCTCAAAAAAGTCTATGAAACCTGGCCAGTTTCCCCCTACTTTCATATATTCATATATGCACATTCATGCATGTACGTGCATGTGTTATTTCTTTACTACCCACAAGGGGCTACACACAGAGGGGACAAACAAGGACAGACAAACGGATTAAATTGATTATATCGACCCCAGTGTGTAACTGGTACTTATTTAATCGACCCCGAAAGGATGAAAGGCAAAGTCAACCTCGGCGGAATTTGAACTCAGAACGTAGCAGGCAGACGAAATACCGCTAAGCATTTCGCCCGGTGTGCTAACGGTTCTGCCAGCACGCCGCCGCATGTGTGGGTAGATACATAGCTATCTCAGTGTACTTTGAAGACTGCTAAAATAATGACAGAAGACAGTTCATTAGGATTAATTGATTAAATTATAACTGACAATCTACAATGTAAAATTTACTAGCTTGCATTAAAAAATGATACTTAATAATGGTGGTAAAAACTTAAGTGTAAATGAGAAGGGAAAACAGAATACTCCATACCGAAAGTAGTCCCAAAATATATTTATTAAAACTGAAAATGAAAAATTCCTAACTTGGTCTACAAAATGAAATTTGAGTAATGAGGCTGGAAACCATTAATAAAAATATACAGATAATGAAGAAACAGGGCAAAAATATTCAATTAGATGCATGTGTGAAGATTAGAATTGAATGATAATATTTAACTGTCTGCATATGTAATGATATTCAATTAAAAGACAAATGAATAAAAATAAAATGAATAATTAATAATATTCAATTATATTGATTGCAAATATTTGAAGTCATTCACGAAACATCATTCACACCCAGATATGACAAAATACTTTAATATTATTGACATCATTAAGAATTTTATAAAGTTTTGAGAGAATGTAAAATGTTTCTTTTATGGAATATTGGTCTTGAAGTACACTTAAAACTATAAATAATAGCATGTAAATATTTTGGATAAAAAAAAATCAAATCATATCCATAACCTCCATGCTGTTGAGCTTTTTATCATTTTTACCAGCCATAATAATGTGGTTGTCGTCATTTGTTGCTGTGGTAACCAGTAGTGCCTCTTAAAGCAACCTTTTTGTTCATTCACCAAACCTGATTTACATGTGTTTTGGAACTATGATATTAAAATAATGTAAGTCAGTAAAAGTGAAAATAGAACAAAAAGATAGTATTATTTACTCTCCATTCATAAAATATCATACAACATGACAAAAAAAAAAAAGAGAGATAGGTAAAATAAAAGCCAAGAATATGATAGGGTCAACAAATTTTCTATGACAAATATGTCTGGTCATGGGGAAATATTACCTTACTTTGAAACAGGTAAGGGTTGGCCACAGGAAAGGCATTGCAACTGTAGAAAATCTGCATTGATGAATTCCATCCAACATATGAGGCGTTTAGTAACAGAGTGTCGTAAGTGCTACCCTGGCCATTTGCGAGGTTAGTATATCATTTCCTTTGTCTCAACATCTAGAATCCGAAAAAGTTGGGAGGAAGAACTGGTGAGTCTTACAATAAGGTTGAAAATCCAGCTGCAAAATATTGTACCTCGATGCTATTGACCTGACACTCGCTCACCCAAACTTGGACCAGAGAGTTTAGCTACACACCATTGTAAGCTCACACACTCAATCAATAACTTTGGTATATTCACTGTATTGTTTTTGAGGTGTTATGGTTCAATTTTTTAATATTCCTCATTACCATTGTAACAATAATGGGCTATTATCTTACTATCTTGTCTTTCTTACTTCTTGAAGATACTTACCTTGGTATATTAAAACAGAAACAATACCTTTGGGAGGTCTCTGTATGTTTTTTCTAGGTATTATGGCTAAAATATGCAATGCAATACACTGTTTTGTAGTACCTGTATATTCTACAAAACGAGAATGATGCAGTCATTGATTCATCTTTCAGATGCATGCATAAATAATTTTACATAGGTGGAATGATTAGAAGGAGGTCTTCACGGTCACTTTAAGACCAAAACCAGCTTCCTAACTTCATTCCTTGCTGAGATATCACATTCTGAAAGTCGCGAAACTTTGACTGCGTTTTTCTTGGTTTTTAAGTTGTGGTGCTTACGACGGTCTGTTACTAAACGCCTCATATGTAAGTGTAGCAAAGTGGATGTTTAAAAGGATATTGATGACAATGATGATGGTAAATATGATGACAGTCTAACTTTTGTGTCTTATTTTTTTTTGTTTTGGTACAGAAGTGATATTGTTGTTATGACTCCACAATGTTTAGTTGACAACCTGAAGCTTGGTAGAATTGAGGGTCTTTCCATTATTACACTGCTAATAATTGATGAATGTCATCACACATATTGCAAACATCCTTACAATATTCTTATGTCAAGATACCTTGATGACAAATTTAAAAAAGTAAATTGTCAGCTACCTCAGGTAAGTTTTCTATTACAAGCAGACATCTGCCACACACAAATGTCTTTTTCACATTTCTGCAAAAAATCAAATCAAACAAAAAAAATGAAACAAAAATAAACAAAGAAAACTCTTGTTTATACTGTACAGGGATAAAGTGTAAGTTATGAAGAGGGCCTTCTAAAAATTAACAACTGTTACCCCTATTTTATTTTCTTTTAAAAATTAGTTAATAGAGGAGGGACAACATCTCTAAACATTTAAGGCTGTCCAAAAGTTAGTGAAATTGATACCGTTGCTATTCAGTTTAAATATTTATTAGGGTGATGTTAGACAAGGAGAGGTGGTGGTGGGAATTTAGATGGTTGTAATTTTGCAAAAATGGAGTGAGTAAAGTATTTAGTGTGTGATTAGGTGGATGAAGAGATTAAAGTATATCTATATCTCTTCCTCCTAGGAGTGCTAGGAGGAAGAGACAGGTGTACTGCGTAGACCACAACAGAAAGTATATGCAGTGACCTAGAGAAGCAGAAATTGAAGTAGTAGCATTAGAAAAATCAAAGACTAGAAATACCACATCTTTGAGGGGTGAAGTATTTTCTAGTTCTAAAGAGATGATCTCTAGTTTTTGTGGTACAGTTTTGGTACTGCTATATCTGAGTTTGCGATGGAGATCATCAGAGATGGTGAAGCTTTCCATTTGCAGTATTTTAAGGGTTTCAATTGTGTGTTGCTTGTACATAGAGGAAGTTATGTACAGAAATGTTTGATGTTTGTAAATATTGTGTCTTTGTACTATTGAAAGAGACTTAGATATCCACATTGAAGGAGACTTTTCTTTACAAAATTTGTGACAGTAGAGATTACACATGCACACACCACACTCACATGCTCTCATCCTTACGCATATACGCATACAAACATAAAGAGAGATGATACTTTTACTATAATTCTAAGGCCCCTGTTCATAGAGTCAGTACAGATCTGGTGTGAAGTGTTTAAGTTGCATGTGGATGATGATTGTCTGAAAGATTTAGGAGGAATTGAAGAGTGGTATTATCTGTATAGGTGTGCATGTGCTGTAAAGTAGACACTGCAATGGTGGGAGTTTCTTGGATTAGAAGAAATCATGTATTTCAAGAAATTTGAGATCGATGGGAGACTATAGGCAAGGAGGTTTTCATGCTGGACATAAGCAGTGGCTTTGCTGATTCAAAGTGCAACAACATAGCTTTCACCAATGATATTCATGAATGTGACATAAACAAAGCCAAGAGCTCGGTTTTGAATAGTGGATCTGAGTCCGTGATGATGATTCTTTATATTCGTTTATGACCATAACTTGCAATGGGAGGAGTAAAGGCAACCGAGTCAGTTTGAGTAGTTCAAGAGTAGTGGTTTATTGACTTTGGAGGGATAAAAAGTAAAATTGATTTTTGTATGTTTTGAATTCTGTATATTAGTTTGGTGTTTTGTCATCTCTAGTATACACTACTAAAATAACATTTCTCACATTAGACTAAGGTAACAGATTTGTTTATAATAGTAAAAACTATACTGAGAGAGAGAGAGAGAGAGGAAGAAGTGGTGACAAGGTTATGTACTTTTACATAACTGTAATGAAATGCAATATCAGGTTGAGCAACACCTTTGAAATTATGATGTAGTTTTAATTTCAGATTGTTTATTGATGAAACTAGAGAGAATGAGAGTATGACGGAGAATAATAACTTTTAGAAAAGCTTATAATTTCATTAGGCCAATATATTTATATATATGTATCTGTAAACGTATATCAAGTTATTATATTTGCACATTTGTAAACATTTTAGAAATGTATTCTTCTTCTTTTAAGATGCTAAGGTTTAATTTAAGGGAATTCAGTTACTTTTTCTAGCAAGTCAAGAGACCTGGCAAAAATTGAGGCTTTTTATTGGCTCATGAATAATTTGAAGTTGTAAGAGTTAAGTTGACTGGCGAAGTATTATTATTATTATTATTGAGTGAGAGAGCAGCGCATGCCATCAAAGTGACACTGAGGTAAAATATACGAAGCCCTGCATACCCATCATGACTACCCATCTGATAAGGGTACACCAGGCACATGCATCACAACCATATGTGTGCGACATGGTGATCTCATATCAAGATAAACAGTGCATGACCTCGCAGGTGGAACCCAGTTAGAATTTTCTTCGAGTGGCCCGTCCCGCTCAAAAGGTCCCTGAATAAGGTTTGTTTAAGGATGTTGAACGAAACACCCATGTTTCCAAAGGTGAATTATTCAAACCCCAAAGAATTCCTCTCAACACATGGCTATGATGCTCTCCCACTACTTCTGCTCGTGATCAGAGATGCACATATTGTCAGCCACCAAGGGACATGCTCAACTGGTTTAGTTATTATTATTATTGTTATTATTATTATTATTATTATTAGTAGTAGTAGTAGTAGCAGCAGCAGAAGTAGTAGTAGTAGTAGTAGTAGTAGTAGTAGTAGTAGTAGTAGTAGTAGTAGTAGTAGTAGTAGTAAGGTATCAAATTGACATGAATTAACTTTCAGATTTTGTGGCATTTTCTTCCAGGTTATTGGTTTGACAGCTGTGGTTGGTATTGATGTAGCAAAATCTGGTAAAAATGCCAAAGAACACTTTTTGGAAATTTGTGCCAATCTAGACTGTGAGGAATTGTGCATTACTAAGGAAAATGTTGCAGATTTACAGGAACATGTACCTGTACCTGTGGAAAGTAAGTAGAAAGTTCTCAGCCATTGCCACTATCTTCTTTGTTTACCATTACCCATTATAACAATAAAAAAAAAATGAAAGGACCTTCCCAAGCCATAGGCTCATAAGTCTGGTTTTCCAGATTCTGTGACATGTATATTTCTTGCCTTGGCCAAGATGCTGGTCCATCAAAAGATTACTAATTTTTTCCTGCTGAGTGGGCTGGGTCAATGTGAAATGAAATATACAGAGTTTAAAGAATAGTCAGCAAAGCACAGTGTACATGCTGTGCAAGACATTTCCAATTCAATAACACAATTTATGCAGTACACCTTTTGTTTATAAAACTCCTACAACACTGAATCACTAAGTGCAAGCATACCATTATCCATCCATATACATTTCTCTCCCATAACCTCTCACTGACACACTATCTAGCAATCTAGGACACCTCAAGTCTCTGGTCTTCACACTGTAAGATATTGGCAAACCTCTTCCTTTCTGCTTCTGCTCTACCTAGATAAACCTGACTTCCAGCTTTCCTTTTAGCTACCTAATATGATTCTTTGCTGCCCCCACTTTTTCACTCTTTCCAAACCCATCTCTTCTCTATTATGACCCTGTCAACTTCACTGTTTCATCACTATGTTACCCTTGGTCTGGCAAAAGCTTTGTTCCAACCACATTTGGTCTGTTACCTTCAGTAGATTGTCCTGTAAGAACTTCCAGTTGTATCCTGTTTCTTATGTCTCCATCTAATACTAAATTAACACCATCAACACTGTACATATTTTACACAGCCACTTCCCAATAATATAAAATAAGTTGTGCTTCACCATTACCATTCACAACAGAATAACAGCATATTTAATAGACTAAAGTGATATGAGAAAAAATGAAACAAACTCAATAACAAAATAAATGTAACATGCAAACACCATTCCACTGACATAAAAGACAATACTGCACATACTTAAAGTGCATAGAGATTCTCCTGAGGTTGTAATAGAAACTCACACAAAACTGTTGAAAATAAATAATATTAATAACACTATCTACTTGCAGCTGTTAAGTCATTACCAATAGAAAGTGAGAGTGCTCTCAGTAAAGTAATCAAGAGTTTTATGACAGATGTGCACAAGAGTTTAAATAATAGAGGTAAGTTTGAGATTAATGTTTTCCATTTGGTGATGTGAGTTAGTATATGAAGATTGCTGAAGATTTCATCATAATGGCCTCTAAGGCAAATGACTATCTCTCTCAAAGCTACACCCATGGGGAAAAATTATGCAATCTCTCTCTGTCTCTTTTTCTCACACACACACAAACACACACATTGTGCATCTAAAACTAAATCTAGAAGGTACAAACCTTTTGGAAGGAGGTTTATGTATTATGGTAAATGCTTTTTACCATTTTCAACTTTCTGAATGCACATGTTATTGGGTTATCCATTTAGAAGAAGTTGTTCTTAATAAAGGATTTGGCTATTTTAGATTAGAGTTCTTTGCTTTTGTAGTTGATCATTTTCTTCCTTCAGTTTAAAAAAAAAAAATGAATATTTTGAATTTTCCATTTGCACAAATGTTTGATGTTCACTACATGGGACATTTCTAAGAGAAGAATCTTTGATTTGTTGTGTATGTACCCTAAACTGATGAATTTTGATCCCATTTGACTGAATGCACTGTGAATATTTGACGCAGTAAATGAGATTTTTTTGTTTTGCATTTCATATTTGCATTAGTCTCAGTTCCTTCTCATTATTTAAATTTTTGGGGTTTGCCCTGTTCAATTATTTCCATGTTCTACAACAAAGGTCTCTACATTTTGTTATCTGTATTATTCTTTGTGATGTAATTTTTGCTTTGGTTAGGAGTTCTTTAAGATTTGACGCTTGCTTGTGGCTGTTGACAATTTGCGAGTCTTTGTGTAGCTTTGCTAGATTGCTTTGAGTTCCATCATTAATTTTATACTGTGTGACCACAGTTGGAAGTAATAATCCAAATGGCTGAGGACAAATGTCCTCTGGAGGACCATCATGATTTCCTGTTCACTCATCCTGGAAGTTCTAAGGACCCATCTAGGCAACCATCTGCATTTTATTGCCAACTTAGTAATATGCATTGGAAAGATGCATCATTATTCATGTCAATGCTCATATTGTGCACTGATTTTGATTCAGGGATTGCAATCCCTCCTGGGCCATGTATCATGTCTGCTTTTCATTAGGTTCCTTGTGTTGGTAGTGCAGGGCTTGGAATTTTCCAGCATTATACTACATGTTATTTTCTTCAGCCCACCTGTTGCAGATGTGCAAAACCTTCAGGTTCTATATCCTCTGAGAGACTTTTGTATTAATTGCATAACTAGCAAGAGTGGCTGTTTGAGCAGCTGAGGGCATGTCTGAGAGGGCCTCTGTGAATAGCAGTAACCACAAGACCCTGTGGGACACCACTTATTATTTGCACTTCCTTGGAGGTAGTCCTGTTGGCCACCACTACCTGACTTCTGTCTTTTAGAAAGTTGTGTAGCCACTCTCCAAATTTTCTGACTATGCAGAAATTATGCAGCTTGTGACATACCACATCATGATCAACTTTGTCAAAGGCTTTTGGAAAGTCAAAACATCCACATTTGAGTTGTTGAGTAGCTGCTTTAATACTCCGACTTTGCTGATGTGTGAAGTCAGAGATAGGCCTATAAATTTTAGCATCTGTTCTGCTTCCTCCTTTATTGATATGGCATATTATTCTCTCCTTCAGTTTGTGTAGGAGCTTACCACTTGGGAGGGAGCTCTGAAGAAGAAGCTGCAGTGGTTTTGTAAGGGCTCATTTGCATAACTTGAGAAGGATTACTGGGAATCCATCGAGATCAGCAGCTGAGCTTGCATATCTGTCATTTATTGCCATTTATTGCCAGTATTACTTCCTCTTCTTTGATGTTGATGCCATCAATTGTTACTGCCTCCATTTTTACATCTAAAACATGACACTGCAGATGCAGAAATACACATACCAAAATATGTTGTATTGAAAGCAACAGAAAAGACAGGAGTTATGGTGGAATTCCAATGTACATCCATGAAAATCTCACACCCCAGATCCTTTTGTCATGCTCTATCTCAGTCTTGTATGATCCTGCTGATTGAATGTATAGGAGCTACACCAGGGAATTATCCAATAACACATGAAATTAAGTGGTCCTATACATTCAAACAACAGGATCATACAAAGTAATAGTTCTTAGGCCTTATGTTTGCAATTTCAAACTGGTTAAACAATACTTTCAGAAGGTTTCCATATAATGATGCTTTCATCATATAGTAAGTCCAGAATGTTTGTTAATTAGATTTGCACTTTTGTATATAGATTGCCTATACTGCACACAAATCGTATTTTTGCTGTCTTCATTGTACAGAAAGGCAATTCGATTATTCATCAGGAGATTGAATAATAGACATTTCTATCAGTTGGCTGCCAAATTAGCTTGGCTAAGGTGATTCTCAGAGTAAGATCAAATACCAGCAAAAATTTTGTTTTTAGAAGAAATCTTTTTGTTCTTTTTTTCAATTTCAATTTTATATTCAGTTGTATTAGCTTACCCTCTTATTTTCCCATTTCTTTATTTTCTTTTGTTTTTAAAACTCTTTTCATATTTATTCCTTATTCTTTGTATATTTTTCTTTTTTCTTTTTTCTTTAAAGAACTCAGTGCAAATTCTTTACAGTTTGGAACTACTCAATACATTGGATGGTTGAGTGATGCAAAAAAAACCGTGAATTCATCTCCTTTTGAACTCAAACACGAGTTTGCAAGTATACAGTATCTGGAAGTAAGTAGTACAATGACAAATGAATATATTGACAAAATCATTTGCACAGTGTCAGGATTACTGCATTTATTCTCTGACCCAAGAGCCCAGTGACTATACTTACAAATGCATTATGTGAAAAATTATTTTAGTTTTGTAATTGAAATTTGATATGTGAATGCACTTTGTGATATATATGTCTGTGTGTATGTGTGCAAATATGTATGAATATATATGAGTATGATTGTGTGTGTTTCTGTGTATAGGGAAAAGCATGGCTTAAGTGGTATGTATGTATGTATGTATGTATGTATGTATGTTTGTATGTATGTATGTTTGTATGTATGTTGTGTCATGTCTGGTCCCAGCATGGCATAGCAAGGCAAACAAAAGTTGCTGTGTACCGTGCTTGTGTACTAACATCGCTTCTCTACTTGTGTGAAACATGGACTCTACAAACGTCAGGTAAGGGTCCTTGAACGCTTTCATCAGAGATGTCTCAGGCACATTCTCAATGTTGGCTGGACCTCAAAGATTCTAGACACACAGATCCTGAGGACAGCTGATATCTTGAGTATTGAGGTGATGGTGCACAAGCACCGGTTACATTGGACTGGACACCTTATTAGAATGAAGGATAGCAGGATTCCTAAGCAGATGCTCTATGGAGAACTTGTGAATGGAAGGAGACTCCGGCAGAAACCAAGGCTGCGCTTTAAGGACTGTGTCAAGTCCTCATTAAAGGCCTGTAATATGCAGGACACTGACTGGGAGAACAATGCCTGTCATCGCCACAGATGGAGGAAGCAGGTTAAGGAGGGGATCAACACTTTTGAGCGAGCACGTATCCAGCATGAAGAACTTAAGTGAGCTGCGCGAAAGTGCACGGCTCGTATAGTGAATGGGGAAAGCTTAATCTGCAATGTTTGCAGTCGTGTATGCTTATCAAGAGCAGGGCCCATTAGCCACCAACGGAGCCATAAATGCAAAATGTAAGTTAGTACTAGAGCGCAGAATGTTTCTGAAGGTCGGCAATGGTCTTCCTGGCTCACGAGTGGACGGCCATCATGTATGTATGTATGTATGTATGTAATCCATCCATCCAACCATCCATGCATACGTGTATGTATGTATGAGTGCAGGTACGAGTACTCGCTTAACATAATAAACGCAAGATCCCTAGTTCAATATTTCAATCCCACATCACCTTAAACAAATGACTTTCAAGTTGACTTATGCCTTGTGAGTGGGACTGAGAAAAGAGAATTGACATGGAATCCTGCAAGTAGAATCTGCTTGTCCTACACAGTTTCTACTTAAAAACAGTGCTTGTGATAGACTCTGTGACTTTCGACATAATTCAGTGAGTAGTTAGTTTATTGATCAAAGAAATGGAAGTATCATTGACGTTTGTTTTTATGAAATAATGAAAGATGGGTTACAACAAATATTCTGCGCAATACCACAGATTTGCTTGTCAGTTACTTGACCATGACCAGTTGAATATGTCCCTTTGTGGTTGATGATATGTGCATCTCTGACTATTAGCTGAAGTAGCGGGGAAAGCAACAGAGCCATGTGCTGAAAGGAATTCTTTAGGGTTTGAATAATCATCTCTGGAAACAGGTATTTTGTTCATCATTAAACAACCCTTATTCAGGGACCTTTTGAGCAGAATAGGCCACTTGACCTGAAGAAAATTCTAACTCGGTCCTACCTGCAAGGTCACACACTGTTTATCTTGATACAAGATCACCATGTTGCACACATATGATTGTGAGCCATGTACCCGGTGTATTCTTATAAGATGTGTACTACTACACTCTCTGAGTGGTTGGCGTTAGGAAGGGCATCCAGCTGTAGAAACTCTGCCAAATCAGACTGGAGCCTGGTGTTGCCATCCGGTTTCACCAGTCCTCAGTCAAATCGTCCAACCCATGCTAGCATGGAAAGCGGACGTTAAACGATGATGATGATGATGATGATGTGTAGTCATGCTGGGTATATTGGGCTTTGTATTTGCACTCCAGTGTGACTTTGATGGCATAAACTCCTCTCTCACTCAACAACAACAACAACAACAACAACAACAATAATTCTTTTTACTCTAGGCTCAAGGTCTGAAATTTTGGATGAAAGTGCTACTCAGTTACATTGCTTACTAATTAACTGATACTTATTATTGACCCCAAAAGAATGATAAAGTCATTTGAGTTCGGAACAAAAAGTTGGAAGAAATATTGCTGAGCATTTTGTCTTGAACATTCATGATTCTGCCAGCTTGCTCCCTTAATAATAAACCTTTCTACTATAGGCACAAGGCCTAAAATTTTTGGGGAGGAGGTAAGTCATTGACCCCAGTGAATAACTAGAACTTATTTAATTGACCCTGGAAAGATGAAAAGCAAAGTTGACCTCAGCAGAATTTGAACTCAGAACTTTGCTTGGCATGCTAACAATTCTGCCATCTTGCTGCCTTAATAATAATAATAATAATAATAATAATAATCCTTTCTACTATAGACACAAGGCCTGATATTTTGGGGGAGGGGTACTTTATTTATCAATTCTAAAAGGATGAAAGGCAAAGTCAACCTCAATGGAATTTGAACTCAGAACGAAGCATAATAATAATAATAATAATAATAATAATAATAATAATAATAATAATAATAATTTCAAATTTTGCTACAAGGGCAGGGGATAAGTTGATTACACTGACCCCAGTGTTTCACTGGCACTTAATTTATCGGCTCCAAAAAGATGAAAGGCAAAGTCGACCTTGGCGGAATTTGAACTCAGAATGTAGTGATGAGTGAAATACTGTTAAGCATTTCACCCGGCATGTTAACCATTCTGGCAGCTCACCGCCTTAATAATAGTAATAATTTTTTACATTAGAGCATTGCTAAAATTTTTATTATAAAGTCTGAGCTATGATGATAGTTAATTTTGTTGAGATTTCATATAGAGATTTTTATCTACTTCTCCCACCCTCTCACATCTTTAATAAAAACGTATGTGGTTGTGTAGATCAATGGTTCCCAAACATTTTTGGGTTGCTGTCCCCTTAACACCCAGGCCACATTCCTACTGCCCTCACCCCAACTAACCATCACAAACATAAACCTCTTTCTGAAGCAAATTCAAAGCAACTGTATTTAACAAATAAAACTTAATGAACCCATTATTCTGTTGTTTTGCATGAATTGCTATCCCATTATCATCCCACTTTTTACATGAATCTCTACCCCATTATTGCCTCAGTTTTCATTAATGCCCCCTTGGAACTTTCCACCACCTCCAGCGAGGCAATACTGCCCTCTTTAGACAACATTTTACATAATGATACCAGTGGTACCTGCCCTAGATATAGAAACAAAGAATGGAATAGGATACAAAGAACTTGTAACAAAACAAACAGGGCAAACACGTGGTATAAAACCGACAAATATCAAGGAGTGATGTTTGTAGGGGCCACAGCCCATGTAGAACTAGCTTGTAGATTTAGGAAAGCTCTGAAGGAGATCAAACTCAACATTAAGATTGTTGAAAAGCTAGGGAACTCCGTCAGATCACAACTATGTAGGATGTACCCCTTTGAAAATACCATATGCACCAATGATAACTGCATGGTGTGTAGGATTAGACCTGGCATTAACTGTAGAACTTGAAATGTAGTCTACAGCATCAGATGCAGAAAAGGTGCTTGTAAAGACATGAACATGACGTACATAGGGAAGACATCTAGGAGCATTGTGGAACAACTAAATGAACATCTGAGACAATATGATGACAAAAAACAGTCCTTCATGCTCTACCAACATGCCAAAGACCACCATGGAGACAACTTGGGTCAACTTGACATCTGCATCATATCCAAGCACCCAAAAGACCCAACACTCAGACAAATACGGGAGTACGTCCTTATAAATGAAACTTCCCCAATACTACATAGGAAATATACATAGTAGATATAATACCCCCATACCCACAGTTTACACAGGTAGAGTAGAATAGTTAGTGGGCTGTTATGTAGATAGATGTATGTATGTGTGTGTGGGGGTGTATATGTGTATATGCGCATGTATGTAAGCAT
>NC_068982.1:177798534-177806164 GCF_001194135.2 Octopus bimaculoides | reverse complement strand
GCATCGTTGACTTATAATTTTGCTGGAGATGTGCAGGAAAGGCGGCGTGCTAGCAGAAACGTTAGCACGCCGGGCGAAATGCTTAGCGGTATTTCGTCTGTCTTTATGTTCTGAGCTTAAATTCTGCCGAGGTCGACATTACCTTTCATCCCTTCGGGGTTGATAAATTATGTTGCGTACTGTGGTCGATCTAATCGACTGGCCCCCCCCCCAAATTTCAGGCCTTGTGCCTAGAGTAGAAAAGAATATTCATAATTCGACAAGTGCACAACTTTCACACGTGTGTGTGTGTGTGTGTGTGTGTGTGTTATATACACGTTTGTGTGCTTGTTTTGCAAAATTCCTGATGCGAAAAGGTGTGTTGAAACATATATTGACAGACGTACAAACTAAAAATAATACAAATAAAAACTTAAGTGAAGATCAAATAAATAGTACGTGTGTTTAAATGGCAAAAGGAAAAGATTATCATCCCCAAGTATATATACGAACAATGAATATCTGTCAGACTGTCTGTATGTATATATCAGGTACTAGTTCATAAATCTGAAAGGAAGTATATATAAGGTGGTATCAAGAAGTTCCTGGACTAGTTATGCTTAACAAAAAATAACTTATTTACCTAAATTTTAACATCATCTTCAAAATAGTCACCTTGTGCAGCAGTACACTGGATCCAGCATTTCCTGTCACTTTTGGAATCCGACCAGGATGTTGTTTTCTGTAAGCAAGTCGAGAACCTTCTGTGATTTGCTCTTGATCTCAACAATGGTGTTAAAACGGCGACCTTTGAGCTGCATTTTTATCTTGGAAAAGTGACAGAATGCTGCAGGTGGTAAATCTGGTAAATAGGGTGGATGCAGAAGTGATACTATGTTGTTTTTTGGTGAGAAACTCATGAGTGATGAGAGCTTGGTGACAAGGTGCATTGCCTTTGTAAAGAATCCATTTCTTTGCACTCCACAGATGTGGTCTCTTTCATTGAATGTCCTCCCTCAAATGCTTCAAAACGTTGCAGTAGAACTCTAGATTAACGTTTTGGCCCTGGGGTACAAATTCTTGATGTTCAATACCAAGGATGTTGAAAAAAAACGATGAGCATGCTCTTGATTGAGCTGTGGCTCTATTGTGCCTTCTTCCATTGTGATGACTGCGGCTTCATCTCAGAGTTGTACCTGTAGACCTAACTGTTGTCAGCAGTAACAGTCTTTGACATGAAGGATGTGTCATCAGCAGCATGCTGACGGAGATCTTGACAGTTCAATGTGATGTTCTTACTGCTCAGTGGTAAGCAGGCAGGGGACAAACTTAGCAGAAACATGCCACATGTTCAATTCAGGTGTTAGGATTGCTTGCATGAATTCGTTATGCCTGACCAACAATATCAGCAATGTTGTTGATTGTCCTTCAATGACCCTCATGCACAAGCTGATGAATTTTCTCCACCATTTTGAGCGTGGCCGTAACCAGTACCACCTGACTGGCCTTCCTAGGATTTTCGAGCGAGATCGTTGCCAGTGCCCCTGGACTGGCTCTTGTGTGGGTGGCACATAAAATACACCGTTTTGAGTGTGGCCGTTGCCAGTACCGCCTGACTGGCCTTCGTGGGGGTGACACGTAAAAGCACCCACTACACTCTCTGAGTGGTTGGCGTTAGGAAGGGCATCCAGCTGTAGAAACTCTGCCAAATCAGATTGGAGCCTGGTGTTGCCATCCGGTTTCACCAGTCCTCAGTCAAATCGTCCAACCCATGCTAGCATGGAAAGCGGACATTAAACGATGATGATGATGAGGATTTCTGGGTCTTCCAGAGATGTTCTTACACTTTTGAAATGCCTGTGCCACTCAAAGCATTGCATACGACCCAATGCCTTATCACCGTAAGCTTGCCAAACTATGCTCAATGTCTTTGTAGCAGACTTCCCAAGTTAAACACAAAATTTCATTGACTTGTTTTGCTAATCTTCTAAATTATTTTGTGTGTTTCAGAGAAAGGTAAATTTTAATATTTTGAGCTATTCATCATACTCTTTGCTGATATAGAAAATTATTAATTTCTTTACGCTTAATTTTTATCTCCTCAATAATAACGATTATATTTGATATGAGGTTAACTTTTCTGTAGGAGTGGGAACAATAGATTAAATCAACCCAGTATATTACTTCTGTGGAATCAACTTCTTAGATATGAAAGAGGAAGTTGTCACTGGCAGGATTTTTTTGTAGTAACTCAAGACTGAGCACTGTAAAATATTTAACCTAGACTGCTACCATTTCCCCCTAAACTGCTAGATAACAAGCTGACAAGGAACCTATTGTGCAGTCATTCTACTTGCTAGAAATAGCTACCTAAACTTACTCCTATCTTCAAAAAAGTTAAACACTCATTAAATAATGTAGTTTTAAATATACAAAAAAAAACCCCCAACCCAAAACAAAACTGAATGGTCATGGCTGGATTGCCTTTGATTATAACACTGTGTAACAAAACTTTTATTTCCTTCTGTATTTGGTTAGTATGTTTTATTTCCTATTTGCTTCTATCAAGAAATAAAAGGAAATGATTACCATTCCTTTCAAACTTTGCTTTTTTGACTTGGACATCAATGTTTTGAAACTGACCTGTTTTCCATTACATTTCAGACAGATTCAGTGCTGATTTGCTGAAGCAGAAATGTCATTATAGCAAATACACTGCTCAATACCACAGATTTGCTTGTCAGTTGCTTGACTTTAACCACTTGAGCATGTCCCTTAGTGGCTTACAATATGTGCGTTACTGATCATGAGCAGGAGTAGTTGGGGAACATCATAGCCATGTTTTGAGAGGGTCTCTTTGGGGTTTCAATAAATGTAACAAAAGCAAAGTTTGAAGGAGACTTTAGCCATTTTTCATACTTTCTAGGGGTAAACAAATAAGAAATAATAGTTGCTACCCAAGAATAAAAACCGTGTTACACAGTGTAATTCTTCTCAATCAAAAATGACTTCAGGTTAGACAATAATAACAACAATAGTCTAAATAAAACATTATCTCTGCCATATTTCAATGTCTAGGAGAGTTCTAATTTTCAAGTAGACACTTATAGTAACAAATGTGTATGATAATATAAAAGAAAATTAATTTCGAATTCCTCTTTTGTATCAATTAACAGTCAATAATTGATACAAAGAAGTCAGAACACACTAAATAGTTTTACTTCCCAAATAAAATAGCGCCAGAAGTATCACATAAGCTGCTCTAAAGATTTAGACTGTTAAAATTAAGGCTGATAAAATTAGTACCAATTATGTAATGTGGTTGATGAAATCAGATACATGATTCCACCAATATACTACTTTAGCTGAATTAATACAGCAATGGCTAGTACAGTTTGCAAGATATTTTGTCATGTCTATTTATGTTCAGATTTAAATCCTGCTAAAACTGACTTAACCTTTCATTTTTCAAATAGTCTATGAAATAAGCACCAATCAAATACTTGTGTTAAATCAAATCAATTATTTCTCCAAAACTTTGTTTTTGTGCTCAAGAAGTTAATCTATATACTATTTATTTTAGTTTTCCTATTACTGAAACAAAAAGAGTAACCTCCCCTTAGCCAATGAACTTTTATTCTTTCATATTTCACTCGTAATTTTTTCACTTCTTAGTGCCTCTTCTGCATGTATATCACCTGGTTTCCTTTCACACTTGCACAAAAACAAATATTGTATGTATGGCATGTATACAAATTGATATGGTTGTGATCATGGCACATCGAGTACAAAATTAGTTTTGTCACTCCTTACAGTAACAAAAGTGATTTTTGACTTTGCGATAAAGTCACCCATCCATTTTGGTAGGAAGGTATGGTTAACTAAATCAGTACCTCAGTACCTGACTTCATCGTTTATATTATAAACACCTGACCTGTACAAAGAGAAAATTGACTCTCATGATATATAAAAGTAGAATAGAAAGAGATAAAATGAAATACCTAAAGGCCTTAATTATTCTTCCATCTGTCACAATCATCATCATCTTTTAACGTCTGCCGTCCATACTGGCATTGGTTGGGCTGTTTGACAGGAGCTGGCTTGGCAGAAGACTGCACCAGACTTCTGTATCTGTTTTACCATGGTTTTTACGGCTGGATGCCCTTCCTAAGACCAACCAGCTTGCAGAGTAGCCCGAGTGCTTTTTATGTGGCGCTAGCACAAGCGAGGTCAGTTTTGGCAAGATTTTTACAACTGGATGCCCTTCCAAATGTCAATGAATTCAAATTTTGGTACAAGGCCAGCAATTTCAAGGGAGGGAGTCAGTTGATTACATCAACCCCAGTAATCAGCTGATACTTATTTTATCGACCCCGAAAGGATGAAAGGCAAAGTCGAGCCCAGTGACATTTGAACTCAGTGTGTAGAGAACTGAGAGGAATGTTTCCAAGCATTTCATTCAGTACACTGTTAAGATAATGAAGTACACTGTTAAGATAATGAAGTACACTGTTAAGATAATGAAAAAATTAAGATAATTATTACTATAATGTTGATTTTAATTTAATACTTTCTGTGTTGGATGCCAATGTGAGACTCTAGAAAAACACCTGTCTAATATCATGCTTGTCCTCCTCCACCAAAAAAAAGCTGATGATACTACTTTGAGAATTTCATGCAAACTTTTTAGATTACTTCTTTAAGATGATGTTTTAAACATATATTCATCAAGAGTACTGGATTTGTTCATTTTAATACTGTTTTTGGTGTAAAGAGTATATGTGCTTGTGTATCTGAAACTTAAACTATGGGTCTGAATGTGCACTGTAGCAAAGATATTAAAGAAGTGTAAAAACAATGTTTGTGAGATTTATTTTGAATTCAAATCTCACCTTGAACAAACTTGCTGTTCACTTTTTTTATGATAGAAATTCAAAAATATTTTTAGAGAAGAACCTTATAAGAATGTTAGGTGTCTAGTACTGGATTCAAACATCCCATACTTTGTTGTTTATTTTAGTACTATTTCTGGCTCAGTGGTTAGGGTATTCAGCTCATGATCATAGGATCATGAGTTCCATTCCCACTGGTACATTGTATTCTTGAGCAAGACATTTTATTTCGCATTGCACCACTCCACTCAGTTGACAAAAATGAGTTGTACCTGTAATTCAAAGGGCCAGCTTTGTCACACTCTGTGTCACACTCTGTGTCACACTGAATCTCCTTCAATACTATGTTTAGGATGCAGATGTCTGTGGAAAGCTCAGCTACTTGCACGTTAATTTCAAGGGTAGGCTGTTCTTTTGAATAGATCAACTAGAATATGTATCATTGTAACCGATGGAGTACCAGTGAATAAGTAAGTTCTCTTCATCCAAATTATTCTCCAAATTCCCATTTTATATAGGATAACTCAGATAATTTAGGGCAGAATTTCACACATCCCTGTGTATCATTAATTAAAATAGGAATAATATTGAGAAATTTTTTTTGTTTGTAAATGAAGTGGGTAAAATTAAATTTTGGATATTCTTAATATTTGTGATATGCATCTAGCCATAGGTTTGGTACTTTTGTTATAGGAGATCTGTCAATCAATAATATCAGTTGTTAACATATACCCGTATAAATTCAAAGGAATTGATTTTTTCCTTAAGAAATCAATAATAATGAAAGCAAAAATAAACAATTACCAAATCATTTATTTATGTGCTTATATTACACAGAAATGTAACAAAGTTTTACAGATACTGAAAGGTTATCGTGCAAAGGATGCCATAGAAATATTGTATGATTATCTAGACAATGAAACACTTGAAACAGATGCCTTTGAAAATTTGAAGATATTGTTAAAACGTAAGTTAATATTACCTCAATTTTACTTCATTCTTATTTTCACCTCCATCTTTTTCTTTTTTCAATTCTTCAAAATTAATAGATGCATATGCATATAGACACAATTGCACATTCTCCCACCCTCACAATTGTTTTAATGCCTGATATATATATTAGAAAAATATTGTTTGTATGTACATTCTTCACACATTCTTTCATATGTTTGAATTATTGAATTGTGGCAATGATAGGGCAGCAGCTTGAGGGATTTTAATTTATTACATTGACTGCAGTAATTTACATGGTGCTTATTCATTGTTCTTGTAAATTGTGGAATACAAAGAAGACATTGATGTTAGAATAGATAATTAAATTTGAACATCTGTATGAGGGTTGGCTGAAAACTTCATAACCTAACCATGGTTCCGGGTTCATTCCTTTGAGTTCGGGAATAATATTTCATTCTCTAAAGAAAAGATCCAATAACAGTTTTTTCCATAGCATTCTAAAGCTATAATAGATGATGAGAAAACTGATAAGATGCCCCTTAGTTAGTTTTCTTTTGTTTGTATGTCTACATTCATTTTCTGCATTTATATTTTGAGCTCAGCTAATGAAAGAATGGAGACAAAAAGAAATCTAATCTATTTTATTCTGTTTATTTTAGGTAAACTGGAGGAATTTGAAAATTATAGCACAGAAGAAGAACTGGAGGCTGAAAGTTCATGTCTTTTGGCACTTGTAGATTTAATCCAGAAAAAATTTCATGATAAACCAGATTCCCGTGTCATAGTGTTTGTTGAGACCAAAATTTTGACAAAGATTTTGGCAAAAGTGTTAAATGATAAAAGTGAAACAGCTGATTTCAATCCACAATATTTGATGGCAGGAATAAATACAGAGAGTGGTCCTGGTGTGTATAATAATGCCCACTTTCTATATATTTATTTGCAGTTATGAAGGTTCTTTATATAAGCAAGTTTACAACTGCGAAAGGTAATTGATGAATATGTTGTTGCTCCAGGTAGCTCTGGTCAAGCAGATATGTGGTTAAATTCATTCTAGCTGTTACCATCCTTTTTTTTTTTTTTTTTAACATACTGGGGACATATGGTTCTTCCTTTTTTAGGACAGTCGGGTGTGATTTGAGGAATATTTGGCTACTATTTGTAGCAGAAGTGACTGCTTGAGATCTCTCTTATTGTTTCTTGCAGATTGAGTGACTATGTAGATGCTCCCTCAGTTTGTAACTTCCATGTTTTTATTTTATTTGGAATGAAATAGTTTCAATTGATGACTGAAATTTTCCTGTGATATCACTTTGTTGGGAGCTTATCACCTTACCACATTCTTAAAATAATGAAGATGATAATAATGATAGTAATAATAATAATAATATAATAATAATGTGGAGGCGCAATGGCACAGTGGTTAGGGCAGCAGACTCACGGTCATAGGATCACAGTTTTGATTCCCAGACCGGGCGTTGTGAGTGTTTATTGAGCGAAAACACCTAAAGCTCCACGAGGCTCCGGCAGGGGATGGTGGCGAACCCTGCTGTACTCTTTCACCACAACTTTCTCTCACTCTTACTTCCTGTTTCTGTTGTGCCTGTAATTCAAAGGGTCAGCCTTGTAACACTGTGCCACACTGAATATCCCCGAGAACTACGTTAAGGGTACACGTGTCTGTGGAGTGCTCAGCCATTTGCACGTTAATTTCACGAGCAGACTGTTCCATTGATTGGATCAACTGGAACCCTCGACGTCGTAAGCGACAGAGTGCCAACAACAACAACAACAACAACATAATA
>NC_068982.1:177781668-177798412 GCF_001194135.2 Octopus bimaculoides | reverse complement strand
GTAAATAAAGAAGAGTGCCATAATTAAATTTGCTGAACGATATTTTGGTATCTTGTGTACCTTCAGCGGGTTCAAAATTTGATATGTCAGTCCACTTCATTTTTTTTTATATAGGTAATATTAGGGCTGCTATGACTCATCTGGTACTGGCAAAAGACCAGAATAAATACTGTAGAGTATTTTATCTGACACTCTAACAACTCTGTCAGCTCAGTAATATTAATAATAGTGGTTTCAAATTTTGGCATAAAGTAAGAAATTTTAGGGGAGGGGGACAGTCAATTAGATTGACCTCAGTGCTCAACTGGTACTTATTTTATTGATCCCAAAAGAACGAAAGGCAAGGGTGACCTTGGTAGAATTTGATCTGCCAGGGTTACCTTTGCCTTTCATTTAGAATGTTCACACAGACAAAATGCTGCTGGTGGCACGTAAAAAAACATCTTTCAAGCAGTGGGCCCCATGGAGGCAAAGGCAAATGACTGAGACCTTTGGAAATATGCTATGCTTAAAGAGAAAACCAATCAAGGCAAGTGAAATCATTGTTGTGGCAGATACTGGTGCCATGCAACTGGCACCCATGTCAGTGGCGTGTAAAAGCATCTATTACACTCTTAGAGTGGTTGGTATTAGGATGGGCATCTAGCTGTAGAAAACCATGCCAAATCAGACTAGAGTCTGGCACATGCCAGCATGGATACTGGACACTAAATGATGATGATGATATTATTACTTCATTTCATATATGCTCAACAATTAAACTGTTGGAAAAGAAAATTTCCTAACATCGGGCTACAACAAGTAACGTTAGATGCCAAGAATCCATCTAAGTACCCTAGCTGTCCCTAATAACACTGTTTCCTGGAGCTGTACTAAACTGGGTTTTATACCTATTTTCTCTATCCATCTGTTCAAATCTTTAGGGAGAGTGCTTAATGCACCTATACAGGGATACATTTTACCTGCACTTTTCATAGTCTCTGTAACTCAATGCTATCTTCTTTATACCTCTCATATTGACTTTCTCATCATTTGGGACTGTAAAGTCAAATTATTTGGCACTTTCTATTCTCTTTATCTACTACTACTGAATAAGGCCATCTAGCTTCTATAACTCTGTCTGTCTAAATGTTAAAGTCTCACAACATCTTATATTTCTTACTCTGTAATACTTTACGAGGTTCATGTTCATACAATTCATCAGTATAGTTTTTAACTTCATTTAGCTTTTTGGTTTCGCTATGTCCTGCTGTAACTCTAGCAGTTCTTAATAAACTTTCTTCACTGTTACCTACTTAAGAGTTTATATCTACTCTAGCTAACTTCACACAGTCTTCTACTGATATTAACCCTCTTTCATCTTCCTTTCTAGGTAAGTATAATCTTGCTACTCTTGTCCTTGGGTGGAGTCCTCCATTCATATTGAATTCCTTCCTAGT
This sequence comes from Octopus bimaculoides, assembly GCF_001194135.2. NCBI lineage: Eukaryota > Metazoa > Mollusca > Cephalopoda > Octopoda > Octopodidae > Octopus > Octopus bimaculoides. The sequence continues at coordinate 177,796,973 of NC_068982.1, read as the reverse complement.
TCTTGCGTAGCTTTGCTAATTCAGATTTTGTTCAATCTACAAATGCTGTTGAGTATCTAAATAATGATACTGCCCAAGTATTTACAACTTTCACTAGATGCGGACCATTTAGCTTTGACTTTTGATGTACTCCTTCTCAGTTTTAGTTTTCAATATCTGTAGTTAGTAATCTGTCAGATTCTAATACTCCTAGATACTTATAACTCTCTCCTTCTTTCAGTGACCATCTGGTCATCTAGTAATTGGATGCCTTCATTGTCGGCTAATTGTTCCTTTTTTTCATGACTAATATTGCACACTTATCCATGCCAAATTCCATACCTATATCTTTGCTGAAGAGTCTTAAAGTTTGTGTTAAGGAATCTATCTCTTTTTACTATAATTCTTATTAAATAGCTTCAGATCATCCATGTAGAGCAAATGCTTAACTTTTCCTTTGCAATTTCTGAACCAATACCCTGCCTTGCCTTCCTGAATATTAAACTGAGGGGGATTAAACATAAGACAAATATTAAAGGGGATAACAAATCTCCTTGGAAAATTCCCCTCTTGATATTAACTTTCCATAATGGTGTGTCACCTGAGTAGAGGTCTACTTTCCATTTCTTCATGCTAAAGCTAATTCTCTTATGCTGTCTGCAATACTGAATATACTCAAACAATCACTTATCCATGAGTGTGGGATCATCTTATAGGCTTTCGTATAAGCTATCCGTGCTATTGTTAATTTTTTCTTTCTAGATTTTACTTCATTTAGAACTGCTTTGTCTATATATAATAGATCATACATTCCTCTAGTCTTCTTCCTGCAAATTTTCTGTTTTTCTGGCAGTAGATTCTGGCTGTAAAGGTGCTTGTAAATGCTTTCTGAAAGCATTCCTGTTAAAAGCTTCTGCACTAATGGTAAGCAAGTGATTGATCTATAATCGCTAGCTGTATTACCCTTGCTTTTTATTATTATTGTTATAAAGGTAGAGAGCTGGTAGAATCATTAGCACACTGGATGAAATGCTTGGTGGCATGCCACTATGTTTCTGAGTTCAAATTCCACTGAGGTTGAATTTGCCTTTCATCCTTTTGGGGTAGATAAAATAAATACAGGTTGAAAACTGGGGTCGATGTAATCGACTCATCCCCACCTCCCCCAAGCTACTCTTGTGGCAAAAATTAGAAATAATAAAAATAATGATAATAATAATAATAATAATTAGTATTTTATTGTCTTTGCACGGCTTCTAATGCTGGAGATATACTACGGTGTCAGATGTTCGCTACCACTGAGCTAAGGTAGCACCCCTTATTTTTTCAAGCACCATCTGGAGTATTTGAGTGGTTCCAAGCAGTGTTGTTTTCTGCAAGTGCTCCACCCTTATTGCAGCCCCTATTTGTTCCATGTACTTCTCAAGATTTTTACTCAATGTTCTCAGGGCTCTGACAATTATTGGTACTACTACCACCTTTTATATCAACCACAACTGCTTAACCTCCCTAGCTAACCTTATCACATACCTTGTTGTCAGCTGGGAATGCTATATCAATGATCCAGCATCATTTGCTTTCTTTCTCTTGCTTTCAATTCTCTATCTCATGGTCGCACTAAATCATAAAATCTCATAGGATCTTTGCATTTCTAATTTCGACGATGCCTTCAGGTTTGTGGTCGTACCAATTCTTTGCTCTGTCAAGTCCATACTTGTTGCAAAGTGTCTAATGGACAAGCCTGGCTATATTGTTGTGACGTCTCTTATATTCCTTCTGGGCTAGTGGCGTACATTGACTGGTAATATGTCATATGGTTTCACCATTTTGTCCACAAATTCTGCACTTATCAGTTTCTGATATGTTGTCTATTCTGTATTTGATGTAATTCACTCTTAGTGCTTGCTCTTAGGCAGCACAGATTAGAGCCTCTGTTTCCAGTTTTAAATCACTTTTAGTCATCCACAGCCATCTTTTTTCTCTGTCTGTCTTATCTTCAACATGAAATTGTCCATGCATTCTTTTCTTTATCCACCTATTTTCAGTTTCATTCGTTTTCAATTTCTTGTATAGTGCTTTATCTTTGCAATCTCTCATCCTACACAAGCCTGACCTTCATACTTCCAATAATAGTGATTCTGTGGCATTTTTTACATACCATGCTATGTTGTTTACTTCTGCTCTAATATTGTGTCTGCATCCAATCAGTCCTCTTCCCCTCTTTTTCTTGCTACATACAATTTGTCCGTGTCACTTTTTGGGTGGAGTATCCCATATCTAGTCAGCAACTTCCCTGTCTTTCTGTCTAAGTTGCTTAATTCATCTACTGGCCATGCGAATACTTCTGCTAAGGAGTAAAACCGCCCAAGTGTTGATAGCTTCAATCTTATTCCATCCATTTAATTTCGACTTAAAGATCAGTCTCAGTCTGAGCAAGTACTCCACCTTAAATTTTTCTGTCATTTCTTTCTCCATCAATTTATCCATTTCCAATATTCCCAAGTACTTATAGCCTGTCTTTTCTATCTCCTTCATAACTTCCCCTGATGGTATTGCTAGCCTGTCCATACATTTGATTTTGCCTCTCTTCAAGACTATTATTATTATTATTATTATTATTATTATTATTATTATTATTATTATTATTATTATTATTATTATTATTATTATTTATTGCAGGTATGTCAATAAATAGGCAAAAAGAAGTACTTGGAATGTTTCGGAGTGGTGAGTGCAAACTTATGATTGCAACTCCTGTAGCAGAAGAAGGTTTAGATATTCAGAAATGCAACTTAGTAGTTGATTATTTGACTGTGCAGGGAGTAAGATCTCATGTGCAAAAAAGAGGTATGTATATGCCTTCCAAAGCAATTTTATTTCTTAATTTCGTTGTCTTGCATGGTCTCTCTTTTCCTTTGCATCTTTTTGTCTCTTTGACCTTTGTTTCTTTTCTTTTCTTCTATAGCTTCTATATCTTCTAGCCTGTCTAATCAGTTAGTCTTGTGTATGTTTTATCTTGAGTCTTCTGTTGTCTGTCAGCTCTCTTGGCCTATCTTCTGTTATGACTTATAGTTTTGATTATTTTTGTCTTTTTTATATCTTTTATTTTATTTCCTCCCATTTATGTCTTGTATTTTGTGTCTAATGTCTTGTATCTAGTATATTGTCTTATATGACTTGTCTTTTGTATTGTATTTTCTCTTTTAATGTCTTTTATATGGTGTTGTAATCATTCATGTTGAGCCTTGTATTTTGGCTCAGACACTCTTTTCTGTGTTGTCTTTTGTACTGTAAGTCTTGAATTTTGTACTTTTTATGTTCCTTTTTCTATCTTCCACTTATTCACTAATATTTTGTATTTTGTATATTATATCTTGTTTTTTTTTCTCGTCTTCTATCTTGTCTTCTACTCTGTTTTGTCATTTATAATATTTTTTATATTCACGTCCTTTGTAACTGTTGTCTTACGGAATTTATATCTTGTCTATTTTTGATCTTCTGTGAATTGGTTACTTTTTATGAGTCATATTAGATAACATTTCCTTCTGTTTGATGTTTATGTGACATTTCTGATACTCTACTTCTCTCATTGTGTATTACTCTTCTTCATACCATCTTATCTTCTGAGTCATGGTTTACTCTGTTATACATTATATCTTATGTGTTATATAATCTTTGCAGCAGTATCATATATTCACTGTCTTATGCTTTGTGAATTGCGTTTTCTGTTCTCTATCCTAAGCCTTGTGATTGTTCTTTGGTATCTCAACTTCTGATGTATATTTTCTCTCTTGAACTTGTTATTTTGTCTTCTATCTTCAGTTCTTTGTTGTATGATTTCCTCTGTCTTGCGCATTCTACTTTCTGTCTTGATATCTGAGTGTGTGTGTGTGTGTGTGTGTGTGTGTGTGTGTGTGTGTGTGTATGTATGTATGAGAATGCATATATGCGTGTGTATGGATGATTATATATGTGTGTGTGTGTATGTATATGGACGTATATGTTTGCATATGGACATATATGTGTGTGCATATACATAAAACACATATGCATGCACACGCACATGCACACACACACACGAGAAATTATGGTAAACACAAATTTATATAAATTGTTCCCTACATATGTTTCCACATTGTTATTTGCAAATTCTGTATTGGATGCTCTGAGTGCACTATGATGCTGAACCATAACAGATCATCAGAGAAATATTTTATTGCATTATGTTAGAGATCAATTGTCGTTTGATCTCTGCAATGTAATGCAACAGAATTTTCTGATGATCTCGTATGGTTCAGCATCCTACTGCAAATAAAAAATCCAGTGCACAGGTTGCAAATAACCACAATGGGGAAAAATATGCAGGGAACTAATAAAGTTCATCTTGTGTTTATCATAATTCCTTCTACATTTGCTCTGCATAATATTATCTGTAATATTACTGATTACAGTAGTAACCACACCACTTTACTGGAAGTAAACTGCATTATGATACTCTACATTTGTGTGTGTGTATTGTGTCATCCCATAAAGAATGAGGTTTTTTTTTATACTTCTTTTACTTTTCAAAATTTAGAAAAACAAAGTTCATTTTTAATTTAAAATATACTCTCCTTCATTTTCTACAAAGCTCTTCCATCTATCTGGTAGACTTGCAAGGCCCCTCTTTCAAAATTTACTTGTCCGTGACGAAAAATACACCTCCAGTATTGTTCTGATCTCGTCTGCAGAATTCATATTTTTTCTGTTGAAATGATTCTGAAGGCTGCAGAATAAATGGTAATCAGATGGGGCGATGTCCGGGGAATATGGTGGGTGGGGCATTGTTTCCCATTCAAACTACTCCAGCCTTAAGTCATTCAAGCTGCTCGCAGTAGATCTCCTTTGTTTTTGTTTGGTTTGTGTTTAAAAGTTCAAAGTGGACTAAACCTCTCATATCCCACCAAACAGATAACAACACCTTACATGAGTGAAGACCTTCTTTAGCTTATGGTGCTGGTGTTTCTCCTTTCCCCACCCACTATCTTCGGTGCTTGACATTATTATAGAGAACCCATTTCTCGTCACCAATCACTATTTGGTCCAAAAATGGCTCATTTGTGAAATGTGACCGCATAGAAGGGCACACGTTCACTCTCTGCGCATGATTAGACTCAGAAAGTTTGTGAGGAGCCGATTGACCTAATTTGCTGACTTTTCCAATGGCACACAAGTGTCTATAAATGGTTGAATGACCAAATCCAAGCTTCTCTGCTAGTCCCTCAACAGTTACAATAGGATTTTGTTCCACCAGGGTTGAAGGACATCCTTGTCGAGCTCTACAGATTTTCCAGGATGAAGCTTGTCTTCTAGGCTGTAGTTTCTGGCTCGGAATTTCTGGAACCACTGTTGACGCTGTCTTATGCTTATTATGTGATCCCCATATACTGCATTAATATTCATTGCACTTTGCATTGCGTTGTTACCTTTATTGAACTCATAAAGCAAAATATGCCGAATATACTCCTTTGTCACTTCTATTATAGCTTTGAAAAATAACTGTTAAAATCGAAATGTACTTTTCACAACTTGCACTAAGAATAAGACCAAAGTAAAATTACTACCTGCTTCTATAGCAAGTTGATGCAGGTAGTTTATCCCACCCCCTCCAACTTTTTAGTTAATGCAATTGAAAAAAACCGCATTATTTACGGGATGACCCAATAGTAGTGATTTTTCCAATTCAGTAGTACTTCATTTGAGTATTTGGTTGATAGAGTGCTCAAAAAAGAGTACAAACAGTAGTACACCTTATTAACCAATTAATTATTATGATAACTTATTGATTAATAATAATTAAGCAAATTCAAAGATTATATAGCAATTAATCACAGTACATTTATTGCAGAGTGAATAATAATAAATGAAGAAGGAATGAAGATGATAGTTTTTCTAAGAGAATTGTTATTTATTATACATATAGATTACATATAGAGAGATTGTGTAATGTATAATAGTAAAACAAAATATTCATTTCATTTCATCAGACATTGAGTTGAATTGTTGAATTACAACACAGTCTTTGAGAAATACATCCCAACAATATGAGAAAATATTTTAGAAGGTTTTTTCTAACTTACTAACTAAATAGAAAAGATTTAATTTAATATTTGACCAATCAACACCCTTATTGGCTGAGATATTTATAAATAACATCTAAAGTGATAAAGTTAACTTGTAGCTATCATAGTAGCGTTCAAACCTCTTCGTCGCTAAAAAGATCTTAACGTAGAACAATAGCAATAAACCAATAAAATGTGCATGTCTAAGAATTAGAGTCACACGTTTAAATTTATACATCTATAACATGAAAGAAAACATTGAAGAAATTTCGTGCAGAACACAAGGAACATGTACTGAGATGATATCAAAAAGTTCCTAGACTAGTTATGTTTAATAAAAAATTAGCTTATTTACCTAAGTTTTAGCATCATCTCCTTCGAGATAGTCACCTTCCGCAGCAATATACCGGTTCTAGTGTTCTTGCCACTTTTGGAACCCGACCTGGAAGTCGTTTTCTGTAAGTGAGTCAAGGACTTTCTGCGATTCACCCTGAATCTTGACAACAATATTAAAATGGTGACGTTTGAGCTGCATTTTCATCTTGGGGGAAAAGATGAAAGTTCGCAGGTACTAAATCCAATTCCTTGTTCCACTTCCGTGACCATGGAAATAACTTCCCTAACATTAAATGAAGCTTCGTTGTCAGGAGCCCTCCTTACTCACCTGGAATTCGTGGCTGCCAGCTCTGTCACTGCAAGAGACTACATATACTCCACTAACTTGCAGTATCCATCAACAAGAAGAATAAACTATCTTATTGTTACCACTAGAGATATGTCCTGTTAATGAACAAGCCATTGGTAGCTGACAAGTCAGATATACCACTCTAACCAGAACTGTCCCACACTCAAGAGCAAGGTATTTAATCCATGCCGCTTATTTAGATTGCAACCCAAACATGATAGACATTCAACTTCAATTACGAGGTGGTATACAAAAGTTCTTGGACTAGTTCCACTTTTGGAATCCGGTTTGGAAGTTGTTTCCTGTAAGTGAATCGAGAACCTTCTGCGATTCATTTTTGATCACGACAACAGTGTTTAAACGGCGACTTTTGAGTTGCATTTTCATCTTGGGGAAGAGATGGAAGTCCGTAGGTGTCAAATCTGCTGAATAGGGCAGGTGCGGAAGCAATGCCATGTTGTTTTTGGAAAGAAACTCCCGAGTGCGGAGAGATCGATGACAGGGTGTATTGTCGTCGTGAAGAATCCAATTCTTTGCATCCCACAGATCTAGTGCTTTCATTGAGTGTCCTCCCTCAAACGCTGCGACTCTGTCTTGCCTTCGGTTGTGAAGATGAAGGGCTCTTCCATTGTGACAACTGGTGCTTCGTTTCTGGGCTATACCCGTAGACTCAACCCTCGTCAGCGGTGTTGATCCTTGTCATAAAGGATGAGTCATCAGTGACACGCTGACGGAGATCTTGACAGCCTTCGACGCGATATTCTTTCTACTCAGTGATCAGCAGGCGGGAGACAAACTTGGCAGATACACTGCATGTTCACTTTCAGATTTTAGGATTGCCTGCACGGACCCATACAACAGACCAACAGCACCAGCAATGTTGTTGATTGTCTTCTGACGATCGCCATGCACAAGCTGATGAAATTTCTCCACATTTCTGGGGATGATGCTCGTGGCAGGCCTTCTAGATTGCTCATTGTCTTCCAGGAATGTTCTTTCGCTTTTGTAGCACCCGTGCCACTCGAAACGTTGCGTACGACTCATTGCCTCGTCGCCGTAAGCTTGCTGAATCATGCTCAATGTCTCTGTAGTAGACTTCTCAAGTTTAATGCAAAATTTCACGTTGCCTTTTTGTTCCAACTTCCTGTCCATGACAAAATCGCTGACTACAGCTTACACGTGGTCACAAAATCACAAATTTCACAACTTGCGAAGTAAACACAGCGATGCCACTTGGCGCATTGCCTCATGAAGGTCACTGCTAGCTCTCTGTTGACGCTTTACAGAACTAGTCTGGGAACGTTTTGATACCACCTCGTATAATCCAACACCACCATCTTTGGTCACTCTCGCTTAAAGACTGCTGTTGCTAAAGTGTTCATACTTCACTGTACAGCGATTGAGCGACTGACTCATGCCATCATCCCACGCTAACATGTCCAGTACTCAATGTAAGGAACTGATGTAACTGAAGACACTGCTGCAGCCTGCTGTCAAAGTGGCGCCAGGACCCTACCAGCATCCCGTCCAAACACGTGGGCCTAAAAAAATCAGAAAATAACTGGTGTCGCTTTCATAGGTCTAACACCTAGAAGCCATCATATTATTCTCTCAAAACTCTTACTTTGCTCTTATCATCTGACAAGATAGATGTGTCTTAGGCACCCACGAAAGTTTGTTGCGTGGAATTGAGTCCATTGTTGTTATATATATATATATACAGGGTGTCCACAAAGTCTGGGTACATGGAGATTAACACATACTTTAAGAAATTATTTCTTATATTTAATTGTTTATGTTATGATTTTATTTACTCCAGGTACCCAGACTTTGTGGACACCCGGTATATATATTCTTTTACTTGTTTTAGTTATTTGACTGCGACCATGTTAGACCACCGCCTTTAGTCGAACAAATCGATCCTAATACTTATTCTTTGTAAGCCCAGTACTTATTCTATCGGTCACTTTTGCTGAACCACTAAGTTACTGGAGATGCAAACACGCCAACATTGGTTGTCAAGCGATGGTGACACACACACACACACACACACACACACACACACACACACACACACACACACACACACACACATATGTTTGTGTGTTCTTTCAGTTTCCGTCTACCAAATATAATTATTGCATTCGCTTATTCACTTGTATCATATATAACTGGAGCATTGTGAAATGTTTGAAATCATTTTGAGTTAAATGTCTTCTTATTTACTTTTGTTTGTAGGCCGAGCTCGAGCAGCAGATGGTAAATACATTCAGATTATTGGTGCAGATCCACTCTTGGGCAAAAGAGCTACTGTAAACCGTATGAAAGTTGATAAAATGCAAACTATAGTGAACGATGTTTACGAAGATCAATTGAACTATCCAGGTGTTTTCAAGGAAACTTTGAAAGAAATTCAGATTCAAAATAGGCAAGAACGTGCTGCTTCCCAAATGCAGAAAATGAAGTCTGTTAAGAGTTCAGGTAATTATACGCTGAAATGTACATCCTGTAACTCTACTGCTGCTGAGAGTTCAGATTTTCGAAATTTTGAAGAGAAATGTTATATCATTGTAAATCCTGATTTTCGAAAGAAGATTAGTATTTCAAGAAGCAAACCTACGATATTATTTGACGACGTTAAACGTATAGGCAGTTTTTCTTGCATTACCTGCGGTCTTTATTGGGGAAATCAAGTGGTTTATAAACATACTATATTCGATTGCATATCAATAAAGCAGTTCAAAATAGTCCCTGAAGGGAAAACTCCTATACTTGCGAAAAAGTGGTTGAAAGTACCATTTAGAGATGAAGTTCAGTCCCTCACTGATGAAGATTTTGAAATGGTTCGTGCAGATAGTTCTAACAAGTTTGAAGATGATTTGCCATTGTTCCTTGAAAAATGTCCAATCCCTGAAAGTAACCAAAATGTAGATTAAAGCATACGTTTTCATATTTTTTCTCATATTCATTTTATTTTATTTCAGACAAATAATAATTGTATTTCGATATTATATAGTTTAATAAACTTGATTTGATTTATTGGAACATTCTGTTGTTATGGTAAATGAGATAGTTTTTGCAGACTCACATGATTCTAGGGAAATATCGGCATATATATATATATATATATATATATATATATATATATATATATCAAGCTGAGTAAAAAGTAAGCAATATATTTCAACAATGCGGAAATTTTATTCATCAAAGTACCATTACGATCAACACATGTTTGCCAACGAGCTACAAGTTTGTTTATTCCGGTAACGTAAAAATCTGGAGTTCTGGAGCTGATGAACCCTTTGAACGCACTTTCAGCATCGGTTTGATTTTTGAACGCCTCTCGCAGGAAACTATATAGATGCTTGAAAAAATGGTAGTTGGTAGAAGAAAGGTCTGGGGAATAAGCTGGGCTGGGAGGAACTTCGTAGCCAATTTCCCTCAACGTCTGGAGCGTCATTAAGTGAAACGTGTGGTCGAGCATTGTCATGAAGAATGATTGGTCCTCTTCTGTCGACCAGTCTGGGACGGAGGAGTAGCAGTTTTTGTTCATTTTGGCAATTTCATGGCAATATGTTTCTGCAGTAACAGTTTTTCCGGGTTTTAAGAAGTTGCAGTGGATGAGCCCAGCAGTACACCATAACCTTCTTTTTGAAGATTTCGGGTTTTGGGGAGGTCTTCAATGCTTTATTTTGGTCCAACAATTGTGAAGAACGTTTTTTATTACTGTACAAAATCCATTTTTCATTGCAAGTTACAATAGGTCGAGAAATGTTACGGAGAAGAAACGACGAGAAAATTTCATTCAAATCGTGTGGTACCCATTTGTCGAGCTTGTTTGATTTTCCAATTGCATGCAAATAGTTACTCGCAGTTTTTTTTTTGGCTAACTTGAGGTTCTTTTGCCAGTTCTCGAGTGGTTTTGCGTGGACCTTTTTGAACGACGGTCTTCAGTTGACCGTCTCGATGACAGATGGGCGTCCACTATGCTCACGAACTTCAAGGATCAGGTCTCTACTGCGAAATCGTTGAAGCCATTTTCGAGCTGACCACTCACGGGTCAATTCCTCACCAAACGTTTCGTTGATATCGTGAGCAGTTTCGGCTGCTTTACGTCCTTTTTTGAAGTTGAATATCAAAATTACTCAAATATCGTGCTTTGACAGTTTCATTTCAGATGCTTGAAACAACGATTTGTTTATCGCCCACAGGGGGGCTAAACATAGAGGGACGGTACAAATGAGGGAGGGGTCGATGATGCGTATGGTTTTTACACAGAGATGAAAAGTTAAAAATTTATATAGCTCGAATGATAGACAAATGATAAACAAAACAAATACACAAACAGTGAAATGGGGGACGGGTTTTTCTTCGACCCCGCGAGCATCGTGCCATCACTGAAACCTTTAGTATAACCTTATGGATTCACTATGTGGATTCATTCATTCACAACAAACTCGCCACAGCCTTCCATCTTTATTCCATATACATCAGGTAACAGACATTTTCTCTCCATCCTTATTTTCCTCTTAAAGTGGTAGATGAGGTAATGGACCAGTCCAAGGCTGGAGATGAATGTGCCTGTTACGATTCATTTCACGCGGATCTTCCATGCCGCTTCTTTCGTCATAGCGACCACAGCGTTGAAACAAGCCTTGCTTTCTTTGTTAAAAGAGGCAGGAGGAACAATCTTTGCAATCAACTCGGAAGACAATTGTACTCTTCCCAGCCGTGACAGCAGATGTTCAACGTAAACCCACATCTTAGAGATTTTGGGGCATTGCACAATTGTGTGCAGAACAGTTTCCATGTCCTGCTTGCATGTTGGGCACTTGGGTGCACGAGGGGCACCATGCCTTGCGGGTTTATTGTGAACTGGTAAGGCTCCTCGGTAACACTGCTAGGCCAGGGATCTTTGGAAGTTATCCAAAGGTCCTGGCCCGAATGTCCTTCGGAACACACTGGCCAGTTGATACCCATCGAAGCCTAGGGTCTCCCCCAAGACGTCATCACACTCAGCCTCTACCAACCCTCTCTAGAAAGACGAGGTGGGACCCCCGCCGCTGGCGTTGTCTGTGTGACAGAGAAGCTTGAGTGCCTGATAACACTCCGCTTGCCAAGCACCCAACTTTGGTCTACATTTGATTCAAAGTAAGCCCAGGAAGTAACGACCGAACGAACGGAGACCACACCCGTTCACCACCCAGGTAGAGCTACAGACGTCTCAGCCTCAGTGCATGTCTGCGCACCAACAGCCAAGACATCCCTAGCTCACCCTTTAGTGGGTGCTGGCAACAGACAGAGCGCCTTACAAGAGGACTTCTACCCCTCCGCAAAAAGCGGAAGAGCAGACATTCCAGCTTGATCAGCCACGAACGGAAGCAAGGCACGACTGTTAGGTGGTAGGTAATCACAGAAGCGATAAACACTCCTGCAACCTCCGCCCTTCATTTCAGGGATAGCTGCCGCTCTGACTAGGTCTAAGTTGGGTGGGTTACTCTGCTCGTCACCTCGCTCCAATTCTTCTCTATCTGGAAATCTGGACCAAACCAACCCCTAGCATTTTAACCGGTCTCTCCGTCCAACGCCCTACGACGTTGTTGAGAGGTACCATCTTGCCTCTCCAGGTGCCGAGTTGCAAGCCGATTGACTTATCCCGGTTAACTTTTACTCCTGCCACCGCCTCGTAGTCTTTAATGGCTTTGCTTACCCTCTGTAGGTGTACCATCTCGGACTCGATGATGGTGATGTCATCTGCGTATGCCGAAAACTTCCTACTGCAACCTACATCGTGTGGGATGACCCTCAAGCCCTCCAACTTCCGCAGTAAGGGCTCTAGAGCCAACATATACAGAAGGGGAGAGAGAGAACACCCTTGACGAACAGGGTGCTTGATGTTGAACGGCTTCGAGAAGAACCCGTTCACCCGAACGATCGAGTCGATGTTGCTGTATAGAGCAATGATCCACCTGCGGAAGACGGGACCAAACCCGAACGCTGCGAGGACCGACACCAGATACCGATGGTCAATCCAGTCAAAAGCTTTGGACTAGTCTAAATGGACCAGCGCCTCACTCTTGCCAGGAGACCTGTTAACTCTCTCTAAGGTGTAGCATATCAGGTGGAGATTGTCGTGTATGGATCTGCCAGGAGCGGCACAAGTTTGTGACTCTCCGACGATTCCACTCACGACACGCGCCAACATTTTTGCTAATACCTTGGCCAAAAATCTTCAATTTTGTGTTAAGCAGAGTGATGGACCTGAAATTATCTATAAAATCCCCTCTGTTTGGGTCCTTTCTAAGCAGCGTCACCAACCCCGGCTCACAGATATGGGTATAAACCCATTCTATTGCCAGTTGGTGAAGAGGCATGCCAGTAGGTGCCCGAACAAGTCTGGCATACCGTTTTAAAGCTCGTAGGGGAGACCATCTAGTACCGGAGACTTCTCCCCGCCGCAGTCCGACAAAGTCTCCTGCACCTCCGCAGCTGTGATCGACCAGCGAAGAAGTCCGTGAGGTCCCCCTACATTCTGTCCCGCCGCCCTCCTGAAAAGCAGGGCAAAATGCTCCTGAAAGGCCTTACACATCTCACCGGGTTCGTTTACCAAGTTCCCTTGATTATTCAACAAAGACCTTATAGTGCCATTATTGACACGTTGGATCTCTATCACACGGGCCCATCCCGTAGCTTTAATTCCTTCTCTTCCCATTGCACGTTGCTTAGCCCTGAATGTATATTCTTCGTTTTTAGCCTCAAGGTGATGGTTAAGCGCCATTCTCGCAGCTAAAACTCGGAGCGTGGAGCCATATTCCAGTGCTTCGTTTAGGACCCTAACTAAAGCCGTTTCTACTCTATTTTCCTAAGCCACTAACTCTTTTCTATACCTAATAGACTCAAATTTGTTGTTAATAATGGCACCACGCAATGCCCTTATCACTAACTGTCTAATCCGACTCCTGTACTCCTCATGAACCAAAAGTGACTTATTGAGTTTCCAGTAGCCGGATTACTGTCTACGTAACTTATCTAAGTCCAGCCTACAGGTCACAAATTTGTGATCACTGCCACCAGCCAAGCGGGGTCTACTTCGGGTGGGATGTCTCCTACATAAATTTTGGAAGTCCGCTTTCCAAGATAAGTAGGTAAGAGTACTACCTCCATCGCTTTTAATGGTGTCGTCGACGCTTGTTTCGCTTTTTCTTCCGTTTTAAACCGGACTTCTATTGTGACATACTTCACTCCTCTTCTGATGTATGCCACGTCATTCCAAACTGGACGGAGGCACAGATCCACGCCTCCTTACTCATTGTCCAATGTTTTTTGCTTTTACAACAAACGACTGGTAAATGACTATGCACCGTAGTGCATTATGAATGGTTTCACTAGGTGGAGTAATCACAGTTTCACTCCCCTCCCTTTTCATCATTCCTTTATACTTTCCTAACTCGTCATTTTCGCAGTTAATCAACATTTTTGAAATAGTGGCTACTACCGCAAAATTGCTTCCTTTTCTTCCCTGCGTAAAATCTTCTTCAGACGGCATGTTTATCAATGCTGTGCTGTTTTCTGTGCTTTTGACACTATTTGTACCAGGTTCACTACCATTATTGACAATTTAATTGGTGATTTATTCATGATTTGTGTGTTTTTTTCCACAAAATATAACAATATTTTCCCCTTTGGCATAAGGGGGAAAACGTTAACAAACGACTGCCTCAAGCAGACAAATGTGTTTTACACAAAAAACGCTAAACAACGTAATAATACAACAGTGTAAATGAAACAAAATATCCACAAATATTACAAACCTACGCCAAACCTTTCGAACAACGCACAAACAACATTCACGAACAAGTTGGTTCAGATGAGGTAACAACGATTTCCTTATTGCCCACAGGGGGATAAACATATTTGGTCTTCCCGCTTAATGCAGAGATGAAAATTTTGGCCAAGGTGTTGGCAAAAAGATTGACGCGTGTCGCGGATGGCCTGATCGGGGGATCACAAACGTGTGCGATCCCCGGTAGAACCATCCAGGATAATCTTCATCTTATACGCTACACCGTAGAAGGGTTTGGTAATGATTCTGGCAAGGGTGAGGCACCGGTCCATTTAGACCAAGCTAAAGCGTTTGATAGGGTAGACCATCGTTACCTGGTATCTGTTCTATCCACACCGCCCTTGCCAGAGCACGTTCCGTGGACTGTGTATCTGCTCTGTCCCCCAAACCCGCCCTGCCGTCTCCCGTCTCCCGTTTCCCCTCACCTACCACCCCATCACCCTACCTCTCCAACGCACCATTCTCTGAGCCTTCCGGCAACTCCAGTCCGACCCCTCTACTTCGCACATCTTCCCTAACCCAACCTCCCAACCCGGCTCGTTCCCCTGCTCCCGCCCACGCTGCCGCACTTGCCCGTATCTCTCCAACACCACTCTCCTCACCGGCACCCATCATCGACTCTATCCCATCACCGACTCCTTCACCTGCACTTCTACCAACGTCATCTACTGCATAACCTGCTCTCTATGCCCTT
>NC_068982.1:177778015-177780762 GCF_001194135.2 Octopus bimaculoides | reverse complement strand
TATATATATATATATATATATATATATATGATATATATATATTATATATTGCGTATATATATATATATATATTTGTCTAGTTTCAACTGAGAGCTATGGCCATGCTGGCTCAGAAGTGCGATTGAAATTGCTGGGATGTTTGGCACTGGCATTTGTGTAGCTTTCAATGCCAAAACTTTGCACAATTCCTTCCAGGATCTTCCAGATGTATATTACTGCATACCTCTCCTGCCTTCGCTCCAAGGATTAGAGTTTTAGCTGTTTCAGCCTATCCCAGTAGCTGAGCTGTTGCAATAAGACGATGTTTTTGTGAAGCTTCGCTGTATTGCTTCAAGGTCCATTGTTGATTTTACACTATTGCGTGACCATAGCTGGGAGAAGTAATCCAGGCGGCTGAGGACGTTTGTTCTCCAGAGGACCATCATGGTTTCCTTCTCTCTGGTTCTAAACGTTCTCAGGATCCATACAGCTTGTCGCCTGCACTTTGTCGCTATTGTAGCAATGTGCTCTTGGAAAGACGTACCATCATTCATGTCGATACACAGGCCTCTTAGTGATTTAGGCTCTAGGATTGTAACATCTTCTGGGCCAGTGTACCCTGTAAGTTTTATATTCAGTTTTGGACGCTGGTAGCGTAGCACTTGGAATTTTTCAGCAATAGACTGCATATTATTATCCTCAGCCAATCTGTCAATTGAGTCCAATTGCAGGTGTGCAATATCTTTGCAGGTGTGCAACGTAACTGGGCTCCTGTATTTTCTGCGAGACTTTTGTATCGTCTGCGTAGCAAACAAGGGTGGCTATCCAAGCAGTTGAGGGCATATCTGAGAGGGCCACTATGAAAAACAGTTGTTCCAACGCGGTGCCCTGTGGAACACTGCTCACTATTTGTGTTTTCATTTAGGTGGCTCCTTTGGCGACTACTACCTTTCAGAAAGTCATGTAACCACTCTCCAAGTTTTTCAACTATGCCGAGATCACACAGTTTGTGGCATATCATACCATGATCCAGTTTATCAAAAGCTTTTGCAAAGTCAAAGTATATTACGTCCACATTTGAGTTGTTGAGTAACTGCCTCAACACCTAGTCATAGTGCTGTAAGAGCTGGGTCAGGTAGCCCCTACATGGTCGAGAGCCATGCTGGGTATCACTCAGCGGTGTCATTTTCTTCAAGAAATGTGATTAGTTTCCTTCTGACTATCCGTTCCATAACTTCCTGATGTGTGAAGTCAGAGAGATAGGCCTATAGTTTTTGACATCTGCTCTGCTTCCTCCTTTATGGATTGGACATATTATTCCCTCCTTCACTTTGCTTGGCAGTCTGCCATTTGCAAGAAAGCTCTGGAAGAGAATCTGTAGTGGTTTCGCCAGGGCACGCTTACACAATTTGAGGAGAATTTCTTGGACACCATCAAGATCAGCAGTTGAGCTTGCGTGCACTTCATCTATGGCTAGTAGTATATCTTCTTCGTTAATGTAGATATAATCCATCGTAACTGCCTCGCTGGTTATAGGTAAGGCGGCAAAGAAATCCACTGCTTCATTCACTTGTCTGTGTTCCAATGAGGTGTTAAAGACACTTTTGAACTGATCATTCAGTACCTCACTGAACCTGGTTCGATTATCTGTGAGGGAGCCATCTTTTTGGAAGAGGGGTCATATGCTGTTTCTTTTGGCGTAATGAAAGAAGGCCTTTGGGTTAGACTTAATGTTTTTTATAACCCAGGCTTCTTTGTCTGCTCTCTCCTTCGCATAGGATTGTTGCAGGTTTTTTTCAATCTCCATCAATGTTGTTTTTATGCAGGACCTTTTACAACTTTTGGGATATTGGTTGAAGCGAATTGTAACCTTCGTTCTTCAGCTCCCGAGAATCTTCCTCTCCCTTGGAATCTTGTTCCTTTTTTGTTGGCCTTGTGCTCTGGGACATATTTCTGGCATATGGTTTGCATTACAGACATGAAATATTCTAGTTTCATGCCAATGTCTGGTGTGGAGAGACATTTCGGTCAGTCCAGTCTGAGGATGTATTTTTGGATCGATTTCTAGTCTGCTTTGTGGAAGTTCAGGTTGAAGAGATTTCGGGTGCTTCCTTTAGGCTGTAGGTCTCTGGGTACTTTTGGTCCATATATATATATACAGATTTATTATATTGTGATCCGACACTCATGTTGGAGTCATTTTCACATCATGAACGATGCCCGTATTGTTTGTGCAGCAGAGATCTAAAATGTTATTCGCCCTAGTTGGTCTGAGCACAATTTGGTCCATGAATAGGGCATTGATAAGGTTGAGCAGGGACTCCACCTGTGCTCGTTTGCAATGAGTCATTCCTGAGAGCATGAGGCCTTCGGGCTATTTGAAATTGGGGCAGTTGAAATCACCCATAAGAAATATGCTCACGTGGTGTTCAAGTTTCATGAGGATTTCTTAAATTCTTGTGAGGCAATCTTCAATCTTGCCTATGTGGTTTGGAGCATCCGGTAGGGGATATGTATTGTATATGACTATATTGTGTTGTCTTATGTATACAATTAGCATGTCACATACAGAATTTGAGCATGACAGTAAGACCTGGGGTGTGAGGTCATCACGGATGTATACAGCAACTCCACCATGGCTCCTTTCCCTTCTGTCTGTTCGCAATATGTTATATTTTGGTACGTGTGCTTCTGCATCCTCTATATCAGGGCTCAGATGAGTTTCTACGAGTGCTATGCATAAGGCTTGATTGCTTGATATATACATA
>NC_068982.1:177775556-177776963 GCF_001194135.2 Octopus bimaculoides | reverse complement strand
ATATATATGTATATATATATAATATATATATATATATGTATATATATGTATATATATATAATATATATATATATATGTATATATATGTATATATATATAATATATATATATATATGTATATATATGTATATATATATAATATATATATTATATAGTATATATATGTATATTATATATGTATATACAGTGTATATATATGTATATATAGTGTATATATATTTATATATGTATATACAGTGTATATATATGTATATATAGTGTATATATATATATATATGTATATATAGTGTACATATATACAGTGGTTGGACAAAATAATGGAAACACCTTAAAATTTCAAACAAATTTACTTTAGTATAGGGTATGACCGCCTTTGATAGTAATTACAGCTTGAATTCTACAAGGTATGGACTCGTACAAAGTTTGAATTGTTTCCAAAGGAATTTTTGTCCATTCTTCAGCTAAAACAGTCTCCAGTTCTTGTAAAGATGATGGTAGAAGGTATCGACTCCTTACTTATTTTTCTAAAATGCACCGTAAATGTTCAATAATATTGAGATCTGGAGACTGTGGTGGCCAGATAAGATGTTCAACTTCACTAGAATGTTCCTCGTGCCATTCAGTAACAACTTTAGCTGTGTGAATTGGTGCATTATCATCCTGAAAGATTGTATTTCCCCCCCGGAAACAGTTCCGCAACCAAAGGATGAATTTGATCAGATAAAATGTTTAAATAGTCTTGACTATTAGTTCTACCATGTAGGGAAACCATTGGGTCGGCGGATTTCCAAGATATAGCACCCCAGATCATCACAGATCTCCTCCATATTTAACGGTTGGAAGATGGCAGTCCAGGTCAAATGCTTCTTTTGGCTGTCTCCACACGTATACTCGGCCAGTGGTCGGAAATTAGGTACAGGATGACTCGTCCGAGAAAATAACATTCTTCCCCTGCTCTAGGGACCAATTCTGTAGGTTTTTATTCCACTCTAAACGCTTTGCAACACTTGTTTTTGAAAGTAGTGTTTTTCTGGTTGCAGCCCTCCTGTGAAATCCAGCTTTTTGCAGCCACCGTCGAACAGTTTTTGTGAAAACTGGGTTCTCGAGGTGGTCATTAAACTCTGCAGTAATTTTGGGAGCTGTACTTTCGTGATCCTTTCTAACAATTCGCGTAAGAATCCGACGGCCTCTATCTGAAAGTTTTGGTTTTCTTCGGGAGTTTTGTTTCAACAAGGAGGTTTTTCCCTCTTTCTTGAATGCTGTCATTACTTTCGAGACAGTACTTCTTGATACACCAAACATTTTGGCTTTTTTTCGTTACGCTAGCGCCTGCCATACGAGCACCAACAATTTGACCTACTTGAAAGTCCGATAGATCTGTCCTTTTAATGAATTTTAATTACCTTT
>NC_068982.1:177763287-177774940 GCF_001194135.2 Octopus bimaculoides | reverse complement strand
ATAAAAAAAGAATTTAAAAAATGGGACAAGGACGCAAAACATCCAGACAGATGATACAAAAAAAGGACAAGAAAAACAAGGACGGATCATTCGGAGATGTCTTTCGTCAGTCGAGTTCCAGATTGTATTTACAGTTTCGACTGGTTATACTCGAGACTGCTCCAATCTGGCCAGCCCCAAGGAAAATCTCAGCTAAGAGCACTAGATTCCTTGGAAGAAAGCAGCGAATGTATACGAAAACAAGGACGAAAAAACCCCCGGAGAAATAGTACACAAATACAAATGCAAACAACAGGACATTAACAACAGGTGTCTTTCGACAAAGGACTAATTAAATTAAACTGGCGTGTGTGGAAGTAAGGCCTTACGGCAGGGACATAAGAGGTGACAAGCATGTGAAGGAATATAGATGTTACACGAAGGGTAGCCGAAGCAAGAAAGAAAGGTCAGGCTTGGCCGAACACCGGTCACGTGGAAGAAGAGGAAAGAGGTAGAGGCAGAGAGATAGAAGAATTAGGGAAGGACGAGAAAAAAGAAGCGTGAAAAGGAAGAAGAGAAAAATTTACATCCTTCACACGGTTCTACACTGTTCTACACAGTCCTCACGGTTCTATACTGTTCCCTGGATCGGTGTTTATCTCCAATTTTCTTAGTGTTAAGTGGACAAGAGTTCAAATACACCCTACAAAGAATACCAATGTAGCAGAGACAAGTTCTTTTACAGGATGAATTAAAATCAATGCTAAGAGTCAAATAATTCCTTATAACCGCTAACTCAGCTTATTGAGGTGCACTTGTCCTGTGATATATGTTTGGGATATTGGAAATAAGTGTTATCATCGGTAACATAGTGTTTTGGCTCCGAGCAAGATCCTTTCGCTGAATTGTCAGTGACAAGAAAACAAATTGTTAATCACGGGGTATAGTCATCCAGTAGCTTACTGATCTCTCTTAGGTTGATATATAATTATGATATAACTGCTAGTTGCATCAACAACAGCGAAAAATACCACTTTTCGAAAGGATGAAAGTCGACCACGGCAGCATTTGAACTGAGAACGTAAAGAGCCAGAATAAATGCCGCTAAGCATTTGTCCAACGCGCTAACCGTTCTGCTACCTCACTGCATTCTCCACCTTAATAATGGTTTCAAATTTTAGCGCATGGTCAGCAGCTTTTTAGGGGAGGGAGTTAAGTCGATTACATTGATCCAGTACTTGACTGGTACTTATTTTAAAGACCCCGAAAGGATGAAAGGTAAAGTTGACCTCTGCTGAATTTAAATTCAGAACCTATAAATGGACGAAACTCCCCGCTAAGCATTTCGGCCAGCGTGCAAACGCTTATAGCAATTAACCACCTTAATAATTATAAGAAAAATAATTGTAATTCTATTTTTTAGCGAAAAAAAAAGAAAAGCAGACATCTCTTTATTTTATTTTAGGGTGTTATATATTTTCATTATTTTATTTTTCAAAAATGGTTATTTCAGTTAAATATTTTCAATCGAGGAAATCTGGAATTAAGAGATGATTGCGAACGATTAATTATACATCTTATATATCTTTGTCCGTGGAGGCGCAATGGCCCAGTGGTTAGGGCAGCGGACTCGCGGTCATAGCGTTGTGAGTGCTTATTGAGCGAAAACACCTAAAGCTTCACGAGGCTCCGGCAGGGGATGGTGGCGAACCCTGCTGTACTCTTTCACCACAGCTTACTCTCACTCTTTTTTCGTGTTTCTGTTGTACCTGTGTCACGCTGAATATCCCCGATAATTACGTTAAGGGTACACGTGTCTGTGGAGTGCTCAGCCACTTGCACGTTAATTTCACGAGCAGGCTGTTCCGTTGATCGGATCGACTGGAACCCTCGACGTCGTAAGCGACGGAGTGCCAACAACAAACAAATATCTTTGTCTATTTAACTCACTTTTTCTCCCTATTTTGGCTTCGTCTTTGTTCGTAAAGATATCCCCAATCCCACTTAGCATTTTTCACTTCCTCTCACTGTCACCATCTTTCTTTTTTCCTATTCCACGAATTCTACTCCCACCCCACTCTCACTCTCTCTGAAACTTCTATTTTGTTCTCCACTCGTGTTCAAACATTCCCGCCCTTTTCTTTCTGCCTTTCTTTCTTTCTTACTAAACTCATTATCTCGCAATGACACTCTCACTTGCTTTACCAAAAAAACAAAGCAAGTAAAAAAAAAAGCAACAACAAAAAACCCAGAAAGAAACCTCATCTCTTCCTTATTGCTGAGGATATTTCTCCCTCATCACTCTTCCTCTCTCGTACTTTTTGTATTCAGTTTTTCTTCCTTTTCGTTTCTTTGCATGGTTTTCATTCATCATTTCATTCATCGATTCATTCATTCTCTCTTCAAGTTTCTCTATTTTCGAGTGGGAATTTCAACCATGTTTCGTGGTCTGCTACCACAACAGCTCCTTTATAGGATCCAGTTAGCTCAAGACATCATCAGGAGGAACCACGTCCGGTTTCGGCCCCTACTCCTCTACCGTTTTCAAGTAGCCCCAGCAAGTTGTCACGTGACACTGTCTAAACTTTAACTGACAATGGAGGGCGCGTAATCTTAGCCCACGCATGCTCTAACTGAGACCGTCACCTGTCAATCAGCGAAGCCACTTCAGTGTCAGCCTGCCTCACCTAATGCTGTTATTTTCATGCAGGCATGTTATGACTTTCAAGCCATATTTGGTCTACCCGCTTCAGCCATATATAGAAGCTGGCTTTTTCGACCGCCTCCTGTATCCTCCTTATCAGTTTTCTCAGTTCTGAGCTTGAAAACGCAAATCTTCTTTTGAATAGCGTTGTCATTTTTCTTTCAATGAAGCCTCTAGCCCCCACTGCCAGATGGTAATACTCGACAGTCCATCCCTGTTCTCTGCACTCTTCGATTAGTTTCTCGTAAAAGTGCTACGAAGTGTAAACTGGAAGTCATCCACTGCTCGTTTTTAGGAGCAGTTTGTCACTAAAACACCCGCCCCACCCCCTCAAACAACAACCACAATAACTAACGAACATTACTTTCTTTTATCGGGTGTAAATCTGCTTTGTCAGTTTTCAATTTCTGGTTGGTAGTCGATAAAATAAGTGCTTGTAAGTTGTTAGAATTAATTTATATGTTAAGTAAATCCTGTTACTAGCTTCAGTCATTAGACTGCAGCCATGTTGGGAGACCGCCTTGAGGAATTTTTGTCGAACTAATCGACCCTAGTTTGAAACCTGGTACTTATTCTCTTTGGCCGAACCTCTAAATTACGGGGACGTAAACACACCATCACCGGTTCTCAATCGGTGGTGGGGAACAATTACAAACACGCACACACACACACACACACACACACACACATACACACACACATACACACACACATACGACGGTCTTTCAGTTACCGTCTACCAAATCCACTTGCAAGGCTTTAGTCGGTTTGGGGCTATAGTAGAAGACACTTGGCTAAGGTGCCACGCAGTGGGACTGAACCCTCAACCATGTGGTTGGGCAGCAAGCTTCTTATCACATAGTCACGCCATTTATTTTCAGTTCCAGAATATTGTAAGGTTATATTGACTGTGAATGACAATATGATTGCTAATGTGTCTTACTCTGATAACGCTGTGGTGATAGACTGCAAACTTAATAGTCGCAGCGAAAAATAATTTTCCCTGTAGTGGCGACTTCTGAGTGCCAATATAGCTTATAAAAATATCTCATTTTTGCCAATATTTTAACTTTTATCAACATGAGAAGACACCCACTTCTTAAAGAAAGCGTGCATATTTCAGCGAAATATTTTGGTTAGTTGTAGATGAACAAACCAGCGATGGAGACATTTCTTGCAAATCATACCCATCCTTCTTACTAAGAGTACACATTTGGGATGGTTACGAATAGAACGCCTTTCATCATAGATCTGCTCGCTTAACAATAACAACTGCTACTAGTAGACGAAGACCAGTGCTTCCTGGAAGGCTCAGACACTCCCGACTCATTTCTTATCTTTTTATCACCCGTGTTGTGTCCTCTACCTGGGCTCACACTAATCTCAGAACGTTGACCATTTAGAATCTCCTACTTATTCAAATGTTGACTTGCAATAATTTTACGCGGAAGGGAGGGCACACAAGGTCAGAAGGGACTACAATTTCAGGAGAAAATAACATTATTTAGAAGAGCGCACCTCTTTTCTTGAGGGAAGCACGTACACCCCACCCCCTTGGGTCCTCTCCACCCCTACTGTCTTAGTAGAAAGAATTATTAATACAGACCAGGAGGAGTGATAGCTAAAATCTATAACATAAATTTGTACAATTTTATTCGCTGATTCAATTTGACACGGTAGTAGTACTTTTTGAAATGAGAAGTTTTTTCTTAGGGGAACATTATTTATTTTTAAACTAAAATTTATTGTAGAGAAAATAATTATTCATAAAGTCACTACTTATCCATATATCTCACTTCCTTAAAATATGCTAGAAATTGAATTTATCACTAAAAATATTGTAATTAAAAGTTGTAATTAGATTATATAATAGATTTTTAATAATATGACGGTATGATGTTATTATATTTGAATAATAGATATCTTTACTTTTACGTATTATTTTAATTTTTGTATTCATTAAGAAATGAAGACATTTCAGTCTATCACAAAAATCACAGTTATATAATTTTCAGCAATCTCTTAATCTTGTGAACCTCGTCTGATCAGATCCGAATTAATGCTGGGATCAAGATATTTTATCGATCTGATAATACAATTTCGGTCGTTACTGCTTCATCATCTCAACTGTTTTAGTTTTCTGACTTTCGATTTCTTGTGACTGGGCTAGTAGATTTCATCAGAACCATTCTGGTACTCTGTTGACCTGCTACAATCTTTCGGATATTTTCTTGTGTGCTTCCATGATATAAGTCTCCAGTAGAGGAAACGCCTGATACCTGACATCTACTTAGTCACTGAGAAATTCCTTTGTACTTTTGATTTTGACGTGCCAACAAGGTCGGTTTAAAAAAAAAAAATATTTCCATTTATAGTTTACTCTCCAATTCCAAGCCTCAAAAATAGCGTAATGTTATGTTGGAACTACCCTAAAAGAAATTATACAATTAATTACAAAAAAACAGAAAAACAAAACAAAACAAAAAAGTATAACACAACATCCTATTTCTCGTAATTTCAAAATTTTAAAGTATTTGTTGTTAGACCCAAATCACTTCTGCACTCCATGGCACCGGCTGCTCTACTTTGTAATCGGCTATATATATATATATATATATATATATCTGTAAAAATATGTGACACTTATTCAGTAGCCATGATAAAACTCCGAGTTTCCGATGCCCGGGCGGTGTTCCGCTCCAACCATCTCTTCAGTTATCCAGCCACCGGAGATTCTATTTCAAATAGACACTTGGAGTTTTATCATGGCTACTGAATAAGTGTCACATATTTTTACAGATACATTCCTCTATTTGCATAATATCGAGGCCTCTTTCTTTCTTTTGTTGCCATTCCTACTAAATATATATATATATACTCTTTGTTTTTTACTCTTTTTTTTTGTTTCAGTCACTTTACTGCGGCCATGCTGGAGCACCGCCTTTAGTCGAGCAAATTGACCCCAGGACTTACTCTTTATAAGCCTAGTACTTATTCTATCGCGATGTTGGGGGGACAAAAACAGACACACAAACATATACATACACATACATACATACATATATATATACATACATATATACGACGGGCTTCTTTCAGTTACAGTCTACCAAATCCACTCACAAGGCTTTGGTCGGCCTACGCAGCGGGACTGAACCCGGAACCATGTGGTTGGTAAGCAAGCTACTCACCACACAGCCACTCCTGCGCCTATATATATACTCTCTTTTACTCTCTTTTACTTGTTTCAGTCATTTGGTTGCGGCCATGTTGGAGCACCGCCTTTAGTCGAGTAAATCGAACCCCAGGACTTATTGTTTGGAAGCATAGTACTTATTCTATCGGTGTCTTTTGCCGAACCGCTAAATTACGGGGACGTAAACACACCACCATCGGTTGTCAAACGATGTTGGGGGGGGGGACAAACACATATACACACACATACATATACATATATATGCATATTTACGACAGGCTTCTTTCAGTTTCCGTTACCAAATCCACTCACAAGGCTTTTGTCGGCCCGAGGCTATAGTAGAAGACAGTTGCCCAAGGTGCCACGCAGTGGGAATGAACCCAGAACCATGTGGTTGGTAAACAGGCTATTTACCACACAGCCACTCCTGCACCTATATATATTCTTTTATCCTTTAATTCTTTTACTTGTTTCAGTCCTATCACTGGGGCCATGCTGGAGCACCGCCTTTAGTCGAACAAATCGATCCCAGTACTTATTCTTTGTAAGCCTAGTACTTATTTTATCGATATCTTTTGCCGAATCCCTAGTTAACGTGGACGTAAACACACCATCATCGGTTGTCAAGCGATAGTGGTGGACAAACACAGACATTCAAATACACACACACATATATGTCTATAAACACACACACACACACACACACACACACATATATACATACATACATATATACAACGGGCTTCTTTCAGTTTCTGTCTACCAAATCCACTCACAAGGCTTTTGTCGACCCAAGGCTATAGTAGAAGACACTTGCCCAAGGTACCACGCAGTGGGACTGAACGCGGAACCATGTGGTTGGGAAGCAAGGTTCTTTATTTCAATATTTCAATAGAGGGACACTACGACACATGTTGGGACATATAACAATTAAAAATATATAAAAATAAAATATGATATTATGAATGACACATGAAAATGAACATGGAGAACAAATTAAAATTATGATAACATGCGTGATAGTTGAAAATGAAAATATGAAGATTGTGCTACTCATCCCACACTGAGCAACACCACTCGCCGCCTCCGAGTCCTAATTTCCTTTTAATCTCTGTTCCAGTTCCGCTATCGCTAAATGACTGCACTCTCTCGTAACCTTTTTCACCGGGCGAGGGGTCTTCTAAATTCTGGCGTGTCTGCTCTTTTTTTCTTTTTTCCTGTAGGGAAGTGGGGTAGGTGGGTTTGGTGTCTGTATGGGGAAGGTGGGTCTGAGTGGTCTTGAGTGGGATGGAGTTGGACTGGGGTACCACATCACACTCAGTGTTCTTACTTTTTTCTCTTCCTTCTACTCTCTGTTATGCTCCAGTCTTCCTCCTTTTCCTCCTGTCCTCCGTCAGTCTTTTCTTCCTCTCTTTTCTCTTCCGTCTCCGCAACTGTTTCCTCTGCTATTGTCCTCTAATGTGACCCTTTTGGCCACATTTAAAACAACGTGGTACTCTGCCCTCAATCTACACTCTCAGCACAATTTTTCCCAACGTCAGCGTCTCTGCCAAACTCTCTAGTTGTCCTTCATCTGCCTGTATAATTAGTTCTAGTGTCTTCCCTTTCCACCCTCCTTCTTCCGTTTCTGTGGCTTGAAGGACAGCCAACTTCTCCTCGTTTCGAACAAGGACAGCCACTGCCACCCAAGCCACTTCTATATCAGGTGGGATTGCTTCTACTCTTACCCTGGAAGTCTTTCTTCCAAGGCATGTGGGCATAAGCGCTACTTCCTCTGTTTTCACCACCACACTCGCCAGCGTCCTCACCTCCTCTACTGTCCTAAATTCAACGACCATTGTCTCATATCTCCTTCCTTTAGTTATGTATGAGGTAGCGTTTCCAGTTGGTGAGTATTTTTGGAAATTTAAAAACTTAATCAATAGCAATTAAAGAAGTCGGTATATGCTGCTGTTACTTAATTTATACAAAACACTGATGATAAGACGCATGATAGTAAAGACAAATATTTTAATAGTGTCAGAAATTTAAATGTCACCTTAGCGGCTTGATCATATGAATACATGACGGCTGTCCACTCGTGACCGACGAATACTATCACTGACCATTGCCCTACGCAGAATGTCAGCAATACCTATGCATAAGATTATTACACTGTCACTACTCGCGAATGATTATGGCTTGGTATTATGTGCTATGCTTTTGCTAAATGTTTTAGGTATACATGTAGTCACGAGTAGACATTGACACCCTCTTGGCCCTCCCTCCCTTGACACAGCATACCTTCCATGATATAAGAGCTGACGGGAAACAGAGCTGCTACATTGCCTTGCTGGAGACCACAGCACACCATCCGACCCAAGTACTGAAATGACGACCTGATCATCCTGAGTCGAACGCTGTGACTATCAGCAACTACCAGTGTAGAGTCTCTAGTACTTCAGCACCGGTTACGATGGAGTGGTCGTATGGTGATGATGAATGATGAACGAATCCCTGAGCAATTTCTGCTGGTGAGTTAGCCCTGGGTAAAAGACCAGTGATCAAACCGAAATTAATGTAAATTAAGAACTGCATCAAGAATACACTAGAAAAGCCCAAAACCTCGGAAAATGGATGGGAAAACCTTACTCTAGATCGTTCATCATGGAGGAAAGCAGGGCATAATGAGAGGAGGGAATTTGAATAAAATCGTATCGAGTGTGAATAGTTCAGTTTAACATGTAACGAGTGTGAGCGTGTCTGTCTAAGTGAGGCAGGCGTTAGAAGTTATCAAAGGAGCCACACACGTGAAGGGAGGTGGTTAACTATGTATCATATTGAGCATCCCTACTTGGAGGGAGTGTGGAAAAGAGGTGCCTGTCATTGCCATGCTTTTAAAAAGAGTGTTAGTCCCTAGCAGCACTGAAAAGTCACATCAGTGCTACTCATACCCAAAATGATGGCATTACTCGAAATCAACTTGTAGCCATCATATAGACACACACACACACACACACATACATACATACATACATACATACATACATACATATATACATGCATATGTATGTATCATTTAAGTATATATGTGCATGTTTAAACATGTAACTATATGTGTGAGAATACATACATAAAATAAAACATACAAATCTGCACATGCACTGACTCCAAATATTGCACATATACACACCTATATGCAAAAATACCTTGTTGATCTTAAAATTCCCATGAAGGAAACTTGGATCTAGGTGTCAGTGTATTACGCACGCTAGGACACGCGACCGAGGCGGTCGAGACTCTTTCTCTATTGGTAAGAAATCTTGATATAAACTGAATAATGACATACATACATGCATATATATGCATAAACATACACGTGCGCATAAATATGTTTCATATCTTCTGTATAATATATTACGGTCCAAATAAACTAGTCGTATTTTACAAAACAGTATCACCAGCGTAATTTATTATGTAACTGCTAATGTATACTCTACTAAGGAACAATATAAGTAAGAGTCTGCATTAACCTAGGCAAATAAAACTATTCAAAGAAGGCAATGATAAATTACAGAAACATTAATGAGAGAACTAAAACATTTAACATTACTGGGGAACATCCCTCGTCGGCTACCGATCGGATAACATCTTGATTTTGACTCCTTAAGGCGATGTTAAAAATAGTCTAACGCTGTTTGAGAGTATTCAACACCCAGTCACGTATATTTCAAGGAAGTTAAATGTTGCCTCTCATCTCCTCAATCAAGTCATTGAAAAAGAGTATTCTGAATCCAAATCAAATGTACATTAGACAAAAATTAAACAACTGTATAAATTAAGTACTAATAATTTAAATGTACATAAATACTAATAAGTAAAATACAAGAAACATAACGTGATTTAAAAAAGTGAAATTTTAAATTTATAAAAATAAAAAAAGTTTTGATAATGAACGCTCAGTCATGCGTATTTCAAGGAAGCCAAATGTTGCCCCTCATCTCCTCAATCATGTCATTGAAAAAGACAAATATTTGTTGAACAGGAACTCGTCGGGGAAGGGAAGACTAGAAAGCAGAAGTGATCATCATTCATTAATGAAAAGGAGAGAAAAAAGAAGAAACGGAAGGAGGAAGAAGAATAAACGAGAAGAAAACGCATTAATAAATCACGTCGATTTTACACCCCAAGCATACACTATTATATTAGTTTGCTTTAATCAAATGTGCTCATCATTTTAACAATATTTAGCATCAATCTTAAAATTTTAATTTGTAACTTAAATACAAGTTGAAATTACGGCAAAGTTACTTAAAATATCATTGTATAAGCTAACTTTAATTAATCTTTTCATATTATTTCCGTACCTAATCTTTCGTTTTATAAGATTACTAAGATTACTATTTTTATCAAACAATAAATCACATCAACTAACTACTTTTCTATATCTTATAACCTCTCCAGTAAATACGTTGTATTCTAAATTAATAGGTGTGCAGTTATCCGCATGTGGCATACGCGTGTATATACCTACCTACCTACCTACCTACCTACCTACCTACCTACCTACCTACCTACCTACCTACCTACATATATATACATACATACATACATATATATATAGTTGAAAAATATCGTTATGGGTATAAATATACCATAACCAATTATAGAGGAGAAAAAGATGTTGCATCAAAATTAGATTTAATACAAAATAGGATTCAATACATACGCGCGTTTCAAAGGAAAATACAAACATGTAACAAAAATATTATAACCAGAGTAATTATAATTAAATTTATGCATTGTCATTTTCATCAGCGTGAGGAATTTTTGTAAGGACATCAAAAAAAGGTTTAATAAAATAAAGTAAATTAAAATAAGATACAATAAGGGAGAATGCAAATAGGGTAATAGGGAAAAAATTGGATATTCACAAGCAAGTTGTAAAAGGGAGAAATAACAGAAAAAATCATAGTAAGAGAGACGAAAAAGAAAAAAAGACAGACATATCAATGTGTATGCATGTCTATATGTGCAGTAAACTATAACATAAAAATAAGAATAAAAATCTAACGGATATATTTTTTTAAATGGTAACAGGTCGAGACAAGGTATAATAAACAGGGCCACGTGTGTGTGGTAGAATATAACGTAACAGGTGGACTAGTAGAAAAAACCATAGAAACCTATACACATTAATATCGAAAAACGAAAAAAAAATATTTTACACGAGGCTAAAAAGTGATCGGCAAGGCTATGTTTGAAAAAGTTACAATATTTAAGAAAAAAAGCAAAGAGAACTTAACAAATAAAAAAAAACATCGATCAGACAAGACCGGTTAGTGTATTCAAGATAGTTACGTTACTCAAAACTAACCCGGGGTAAGAGAGACAATCAGAAAAAATGTAGGAACAAAAAGCGAATATATGAAGGATAGAATTATTATAAAATTACAAGTGATAGAGAAAACGTATACACTTGACACATAAGGATATACAGTCATACACATATACATACATACACACATACACACATACACAACTCACACATACACACACACAAAAAATGTGCATACACTCACACATACACATATCGGGGTGCAAGTGTGAGGGAAGATACAAGTAAAATAAAGAAGTACGTATTCACATAAGACGTATATAAATATAAATAAATATATACATATGCACACATACATATACACACATATATACAACTATATACACATACACACATACATGCAAATATATATATATATATATACCTACACATACATACACACACACACACACACACA
>NC_068982.1:177759346-177760279 GCF_001194135.2 Octopus bimaculoides | reverse complement strand
AACATCGATCAGACAAGACCGGTTAGTGTATTCAAGATAGTTACGTTACTCAAAACTAACCCGGGGTAAGAGAGACAATCAGAAAAAATGTAGGAACAAAAAGCGAATATATGAAGGATAGAATTATTATAAAATTACAAGTGATAGAGAAAACGTATACACTTGACACATAAGGATATACAGTCATACACATATACATACATACACACAACCTAAGAGTATAATAAGAACTAATAAGAAAATGACAAATAGGTAATCAATAAGACTATTTAAGGTTAATGAAAAGAAATTTGCACATGTTTACAAGAGGAAATCTCTTTCCTCTCTCGAATTTAGGATAGAACCGTTCATTTTCATAGTTATATAAGATTCTTCAAAGCATAAAAGGCACGTTCTATTTCTAATCCTATAAGAGGGACCAGAATATACAATATTTCAAGAAATTGAGAAATTTATGTTGTCTCTTTTAAGTTGCCATACCTTTTTGGATAAACTAGTACTACTTTCTTTCCGAGGTTCATTAAAAAATGATTTATGATTATTCAAACGTAATTTAAGAGGGGTCTACGTGCAACCTATACCATGAAACATAGAGAGGTCATGTGTTGTAATAGTAGCTTTATATACAACATTTTTCATTTTACAATTACCTTTAACCTCACAGGTGTTAGGTTTTCTACAGTTACAATTGTTACTAACATTAGGTGTGTTATTGTTATGTGTATATGTATTGATAGAGGAAGAGTTTGTGAGAGTATGGGAATCGTTGGTAGAGATACAGAGCTATTTGAATAATTGGGGTTAGTATAAGTATTAGAGGAGGTAAAATTCTTTAGTTTTCTATTGTTAAAGGAAGAAATAATCTTAAATAAGTTTCAATTGTTCTCTTTTGAACTTATTTTTCCCATATATATATATATATATATATATATA
>NC_068982.1:177746407-177759336 GCF_001194135.2 Octopus bimaculoides | reverse complement strand
TTTCTAGCAGGCTGATTTATACTACAGAGGATCATTCGTTTGCTCAATTTTAATGCAACAATGTAATTCGGTTAGGTGTTGAATTGTATAATATAATAGTGTCATATCGTGTAATATCGTAATATAGATAATATAATAATGTATTGTGTAGTGTATTTTGAATTATTATTGTGGAATATAATGAAGTATAGTTTAATGCAGACTTTCCCAGAATGGGGGTTGCGTGGAAATTCAGTGGGGTTGCGAGTCCAATTGAGAAATTTCTTTTATACTTTAGATTTTAGCTGTAGGATAATTTCTATTATCATTTAAAATATTTTTCCATAATAAATAAATAAATACAACTTTGCGATAGTACATTTAACGACAAACAAAAGCATCAAATTTAATAAAAACCGAGCCAAAAAATTCCCTCATACTGAAATAATGATTGACGTCTTCAATTTTTGTTTTAATTCCATGTGATTGTGGAACAGTCTCAGCTTCTCCTCACTTCTGAAGGATTTCCAACAGCGGAATAGTACCATTTTTTACTACACTAATTACTTTCTTGATGTATAAGGCAAGTTATTTTAATTTGAAGTTTATTTCAAGTTTTTGAAACATGGGCTCAGATGAAATTGTAGGTTGGTATAAAACTTATCGCCGCTTAGAGCGACTTCCTTGCAGAATAAAAAATCTTGGACGTGACGCGAAGCTCAACTGAGCAACAGTTATGGAAAAGAGATGGGAAGACTCGTTATCGTACTTTTTCGTGATAGGAGTGAACAAACCCACTTGTTTTGAAATGAACTTAAATAAAAAAATATTTAATTTGATTAAAATATTTTATCCAGAAATTGATAAGTAATTCCTATTAAAAATTATTAGAATTTAACCAAATTATTTTGGATCAGATAATGTATCTAATTATTCTAAATAAATTGTTTTGTAATAAAATGAATCGATAACGTAACATATCTTACTGAATTTTAGTTACAATATCTGGGTGCGAAATTTTATTCACGCATCATAAAGTTTGTAAATACCTAAGTTAAAAAAAAAATCAACGAACATGATTTTTATTCACGAAAGATATACAAAACCATAAGTCACTGTTAATCAAACTAATTGGAAATATTTTGTTTTAAATTTAGCCTGTATCAATTAACTTATTTATGCAATAAACATTCATAAAAGTGCTTGTTAAAAAAAAAGCGAGAGAAGATAACTGCTTTACTAACCACACGAAACTAAAAATGATGGCTTCGAATTGTGATGACCCCAAATCAGTTCTGCTAAGCGAAAACTCCATCGTGGACTGCTCAAAGATTCTCACAATAATTTTCCTTTTTTAATTATATGACGGACACAATACCTTACCCATGGATACGTGGTTGAGCTTATCAACGTAAAAACCATGGAAAGTAAAGTTGATATAAGTAAAGCGCCACAAATTTTAAGGAGTACCATGATTTTGCAAGTAAGTAACTCTTTGACTTCGATGTAATTTTTTCCAAAAAGGAAAAATATAATGAATTTTATTTGAAAGACAGGTATACTTTTACTTTGAAAATAAAGAAGAAATGCACGTCTACTTAATTTGGAACGAGTGTGTAGTGAGTGAAGGTATGAAGCCTACAAAAACAGATATTTTGATTCAAGACATTCTTTGTATTACAGCTAACCAACAGAAGTTCTTGAAGATCTATCGGAATCTTTCAGTAAATAGAAGCAAGCTCTTGAAAATGATAGTCACACTACAAATATAGAGAAATATTTAAAGGTATCTTTTGAAGTGCTTATTTAATTGCCAGACCTACAAACCACACAGCATCGGTGAAGCACTTGTGTTACCAGCAGCGATTAAAATGACAGAAATTGTTCATGGAAAAATATGTGCAAAGTGGTTACGAAGACTTGCTGCCCTGTCGGATCGACGGACTATTGGTGAAAAAAATTTTCAAAACGCGAATGATTTCTTCTGAGAACTTGGCCTTGAATGTGATAACAGTGTTGGAGTATGCACTGATGGTGCGGTAGTTATGGCGAAGAGAAAAATTACCTTTCAGATTAAAGTCATATCTGAAAGTAAAAATCATTCATTTTATGATTCTCAGTTAGATACTTATGTAGAAGAAAATTTCTGCAGATCTGAATGAAGTATTTCAAGATGCAGTTAAAATTATTTTCTTTATTAAAAGTTGTGCACTCACTATAATGAAATGGAATCCAATTTCAGCAAACTTTTATTGAGAACAGATGTGAAACGGCTCTCAAGTGGGTTAACATTGAAACGGCTAGGAAGATTGAAAAAATGAAGTCATAATATTTCCCTCGGGATAAAATCCAGATTTGGCTAATTTGTGTTACAAAGGAGATAGGTTATATAAATTAGGATACTTTCTGGATGCTTTTAGGAAATGTAATGAACTTGATATGTCTATGCAAGGAGAGACCGACCATTTCCTACTTGAATCTAAAATTTAAGCTTTCATAAAAATTAAAAACTTCAACTTTTACACTTTTTCACTTTTACCAGTTTCAGCCCGAGAGCTGCGGTCATGCAGGAGCACAGCCGTTAGCTTTGCTCCATTTATATTTTCACTATTTGAAACCTTCTCTGATATATGGCATTTAGTGAATGAGGGTGTTTGATATTGCTGCCCTCATCTGCGTTTCCTGTCGCGAAGTAGGTTTATCTGGAGATCTTGTCAGGAGAAGATCCAGTTTTGTTTTGAAGATACCCATATCCACTCTATGTAATTTGGGAAGATGATGAAGAGCTGTGGGCCCTTGAAACCCAAGTTCTTAGAGTATGTGGTCCTGTATCTTGATGGCGATATTGGGATCACGACGCAGTGGCGCCCCGTTCTGCTGTCTATGTAACTTTCAATACCTAAGTTTGGTACAAGTCTTTCTAAGATTTTCCAGATGTCCAACACTGCATATCACTCCCGCCGTCGTGCTGGGGAGTAGAGTCATATCTTTTTCCAGCCACTTGTAGCTGATATGTCGCATTGAGACGATCTTTTTAGGGTAGCTTCGCTGGCTTGCTTCGAATTCCGCCACTAATTTTACACTGTGAGGTGACCATAGTTGGTGGGTAATAGTCTAAATGGCTGAGGACAAATGTCCCTCAGAGGAGCATCACGATTTCTTGTTTTCTCGTTCTGAAAGTTCTGAGGAACCATCCGGTCAGCTGCTTGCGTTTTTTTATTGCCAACTCAATAATATGCACCTAGAAAGATACATCATTACTCATCTCAACGCTAAGGTCGCGCACTGATTTTGATTCAAGGATTACAATCCACCGTGAGCCAGTGTATCCTGTCTGCTTTTCATTGAGATTCGTGTGTTGGTAGTGCAGCGCTTGGAATTTAAACTGTGTTATTTTCCTCAGCCCACCTGTATATTGTGTCCAACTCCTGTTGCTGGTGTGCAACATCTCCAGGGTTCTGTATCTTCTAAAAGACTTTTGCATCATCTGCATAGTATGTGTCACTGTCTGAGTAGCTGAGGGCATGTCTGAGAGGGCCGCTATGTATAGCAGTGGTCTCAAGATAGTGCCCTGTAGGACACCGTTCATCATTTGCATTTTCTTGGAGGTAGCCTTGTTGGCCACCACTACCTGATTTCTTTCTTTAGAAAATCGAATAACCACTCAGCAAGTTTTCTGACAATGCCGAGATTACGCAGCCTGTAACATACCATGGTCGACTTTATCTTAGAAAGAAGCTGCAGTGGTTGTGCAAAGACTCGTTTGCATAATTTGAGAAGGACTGCTGGGAATCCATCAGGGCGAACAGCTGAGTTTGCGTTTACATCCTCTTCTTTGAAGTTGATGTAATCAATTGTTACTGTCTTTCTTTTTACATCTGTATTGATAAAGAATTCTGCAGATTTGCTGAGTTTCATGTGCCATAAGGGTGAGAGGAAAATACTCTTGAGTTGTTTATTCAGTGGTTCACTTTTCCTCATTTGTTTCTCACGAAGAATCATCTTTTTGGAGCTGTGGCCCTATTTTGCAATGAATGGAAGCAGTTACTTTGGCATAAAAGCTTAAAGATTTCCTATCAGGTAGGGAAATTTGGTTCCGTTTCTGAGTTGTAACAATCCTCTTAAGTTTAGTAAAAATATCTGAGCTGAGACTACTTAAGATCCATTGGCTGTAGTGCTTTTGTATTTTAGTGGGGATGGCTCTAACTCTGAAATTGATGTAGCCAGCTCGATTGCTGTACAATCTTTTATGCTGACTTCGAATTTGATATTTTAAAATCCAACAGCTACTGCTAATTCTTATTTGAAATCTTGGTAAAAAAACCTACCTAATTATTTTCGTAAAAAGAGGACTAACTATTCTTTTTTTCGTTAAGTGTATGAAGGTCGTTTCATCTGCAGGGAAGGTAATGGTCTCAATTTCTTTGGATGCTAAAAGCATTTTGTTTATTGAATAGCCACAAAAAGGCCATACCATCAATGGAGAGTACTATGCCAACTTCCCGAGTCAGTTACGAAAGGCTGCCAAGAACAAACACCCAGGAAAACTGACAAAAGGTGTTTTGTTTTATAGGGACAATGCTCCAGCACACATGTCTTTGGTTTTAATGGCTACTGTGTGAGATTGTAGCTTTGAATTTGTTTCATCAGCCTCCCTATTCTCCTGATTTGGCTCCATCTGAATATCATCTGTTCCCCAGCATGAAAAAACGTTTGACTGGGAACCGGTATCGTAGTATGGCGTCATGTCTGCTGTCTGATGTTTTTTTACCAACAGGATGAAAACAACACTGGTGGAAGAAGTGTGTGGACTGCAAAGGGGACTATGTTGAAAAATAAACTTCTTTCGCTCACAGTCCATGAGAATATCTTCATCAGGCTTTGGACATTTCAGCCGACCCTCGTATACCATGCCTTTGGTGATCAAAATAGTTTGTGGATTGCAAAAATGTCGGCAATGTTTGCAATCAAAGCAAATATGACATTTTGTGCATGGAGAGGAACACGAGTATTATAACTTGGACACTTTGGCAGACGATGATGAACACACTGCGTTTGTTCCCCCCAGACTTTCTAAAAAACATAACTATTGGTGGGCTACCATCTCATAAACACTGCCTTAAAATTGGGTGCATTGTCATTGTCTTTCGGAATCTAAATACTCAAAATGATCTCACCGATGATGACCGAGTGACATATTTTTCAATAACGTTGATGAAAAAATATATTGGATAATCATGTCATTATCTCCAGGATTAAGTTGGTACTAACCTGTGAACCATTGTCATTTTCATTCCAATGTCGGCAACTACCATTATGATTCGCTTTTGCAATGCCTGTCAACAAACCTCAGGGGCAGATACACGAATGTTTGGATTATATGTCAGGCACGAAATATTTACTTCTGGGCAACTACGTTGCACTTTCAAAGACAATGAAAGGAGTATTTGTTATCATAGTGATGTTGAACAAAATAGAAGATATTTGTTTATGAGGATGTGTTTCTTGAGTAATCTGCAACTCTACTGAAACCAGCGATGCATCTTTTACATATTGTCATTGATGGTTTTGTCTGTGATGCACTGACATGTACCATACCAAATAGCTCTATCCATGACAATGACTGCTTCACGCGATACGTCATAGGAATGATAAGTAAAGAAACTGATATGGTTGGGACCTCTGATCAATTTAAATAAATCGAAAGCTTTCGTTAAGGTTGACTGACAATATTTGGCAACCGTCCTTAAAGGGGTTGGATTTGGTCTTATCTTCAGAAATGGATCACTGAAATGTATAGTAACACTTGCTTGGTGGTCAGAGTAAACGGTTACCTGTCGGAAAAGTTGAAAGTTTGGGGGCCATACCACGAGAACTAGAATGTGAAACATCCATGTTTGCATATTCTGATGAGTTACTGCAAGAGCATCAAACATCAAGCAGATCGAGGTGATCGGCACTGCTCTAAAGGAGTAATGATCGGTGACGGGAGAAAAAAATTAACCTGTAGTAGTCGTTGGACCTGCAGTTTTGCACCTTGAGTAGCAGGTCAATGCCATACGACAATGTCGTGGGGCGCTAGGCGGACCGACCGGTTAAAATGCTCAGAGTTTGGTTTGGTGCAGATATCCAAGTGGAAAATAAGTGATAAGCAGGGTGACTAGTCTAATCCAAAAATGGGCTGAGAAGAAACACTCTCCTAAGGGTCAGGCGGAGGAGGCAAATGCCTATATCGCATTCGTCATTAACCACCATCTGACCGTCGTGCCTAGCCTCGTCTTCATGGTTGACCAGAATGAAGCACTTGCTCTTTCTCTTTTTTGGGAGGGATCGTGTTCCATTGGTCAGGCTATCCATTTGCTGCCAGATATGCCATTGCTAATGATGTGCAGACTTGCAGTGAGGTTTCGACATATCTAGCGTTTCCTTGACAGTGAGCGGGTGTGGTCGTAGTTTGCCAAATGCAGTTTTCCACAACTCGTCTCTTTGAAAGAGCTGTAGTTCTAGATCAAGTGTAGACCTAGACAAAGCGCCTGGCTCCTTGAGTGCCGCTAGACGAGCTGCCTTTCGAAAAATGCAGTCAGTCGATATTCCACCATGACGTTCTGTAGCGGATTAACTGTGGGTAAGAGCGACAACATCCTCGGGTAAGGCCTGGGTGCCAATGAAAATCAACTGACGAGTCTTTACTAAAGGGCTTTCGGGTAGAGGCCCAAGAATAATCGACCAGAAATCCTTGGCCTTGCAGTATTACCGAGGAATGGAATGAGAATTGAGGTCCGGAATTAACTCTACAGGTTTGGTAGTGCTGGGAGTCGCGCCTGCCCAAGATGCGCACAACATGTCGAAACCGTCTTCCACGCTCTAGTACAGTGCTTGAGCATTACTGAGTTGTTGATTTACGCCGAACACCTGCTATCACATGCAGTGCGTAATCGGCTATAAGCCGTCTGTATCGTGAAGATCACACTGTTGCCATTCTACGACTGGTAAGAGCAGATGGTTTTCCTTGTCTGGTAGCTATGGCGAAAGAACTTGTGTGCTGGGTGAGATTGGAAAGAATGAAAACACTTTCATTTTTGGTCAAGACCTCATCGACATTTTCAGATTCTATTTGGAAAGGATGGCTGAGATGAAGGAGAGGTACTGCCACCCCCGCTCGCTGTAGAACTGTAAAAAGGTGAACGAACGTAGAGAATATAGTGGGTGAATTGTAGCGAGGACCTACTCTAACAATGCGTCTGTAGGCTAGAAATTATTGAAGAGAGAGGAGCCCTAGCGATAGTACTTTTTCAGATCAGAGCCATTCGATCTGTGAGATTCTTTCGATATTTTGAGTAGTGTTTCCTCCTTTTGGAGAATTTTGTCAAAGTTTTCTTGCTAATTGTTATTGCTTTCATTGTTTGTGCGAAACCAGTATTATTATTATTGAAGCAGCGAGCTGGTAGAATGCTTATCGTCTGTCTTTACATTTTGAGTTCAAGATCCGTTGAGGTCGACTTTGTCTTCTATGTTTTCAGGGTCGATAGAATAAGTACCTGTAGATCACTGGGATCGATGTAGTCGACTAGCCTCCTTCCCACAAAATTTCAAACCTTGTGCCTATAGTAAAAATAATTTTCTAAGGACGGCAATTTGGCAGAGTTGTTAGCACGCCGGAAAAAATATTTAGCGACATTTTGTCCGTCTTTATGTTCTGAGTTAAAATGCCACTGAGGTCGATTTGCGTTTCATCCTTTCGCGGGTCGATAAAATAAATAACATTTCAGCACTGGAATTGATGTAATAGGCTTCCCCAGTCCCTGAAATTGCTGGTACTGTGCTAAAATTTGAAACTATCACTTTGCCTTTCATCATTTCGGGTTGGATGAAATAAAGTACCACTTCAGCACTGTGATCAATATAATCAACTATCTCCGCTCTCTCAAAATTTTAGGCCTTATACCTATGACAGAAAAGATTATTATCCTTACTTAAGGGTGGCGCACTGTTAGAATCATTAGAGAATCGGACGAAATACCTTGCGACATTCATACCGCCTCTGAACTCAAACCATGCTGGGTTCGACTTACTTCACCTTTTAATCCTCCAGGGTCGATAAAATAATGTACTAGTGAAGCAGTGACTAGTGGTTCACTTTGTCCACTTCTGAAATTGCTAAACTCCTGTCAAAATTTGAGAAAAAAAATATTCTTGTTAATTTTATATTTACTTTATACATTGTTAACACCAGCCTGTAGAACTTGAGCTGTTTTGTTACCGAACTCCATTTTATCAATTGATTTACTCTTTCCTCGTTCTTCATTATCTTTCCGAATTACGTATCCAGCTCTTCACCCATCATCCATTCACTGATCTATCTATCTATCTATCTATCTATCGGTCTATCCTCTCATTTTAACCTGTCATACGGAGCAAAGCATAGATTCCTGAGCAGAAGAGAAATGTAATGACAAACTGAAGAAGAAAAGAAAAGGAGGCAAAAAAAAAAAAAAGCGAAGAAAAAGAGAAAGAACTAAAATCCATGAGCCACGACGAAAATCTTCGTAAAATCAATGTTACGGGATGACATAAAATTTGTAAGGATTTTCTATACGATTTGACAGTGAATGACACTAACGGCGGTGAAGACAGCCAACGAATACGATATCCGTCAGGCTACGCTTATCTCTTGCGTAATGAATGTTTAGAGTTGGATGTTAGGCTGTGGCACATTAGCCGTCACACGTAGTCTACAATCAAATTCAGGACTCGCATTCAGTAGTAAAAAAGGTATGATTGACTGGGGTGATTGATGTAATCTATTACGTGTATGTAAATGTTTTGGGAGAGCGTTTATAACCGTACAAATAAGGTAACTGACAACCAACCGAGATATCAGTGGTTCGTATTCTATCTGCTGCATTACAATGTTTTAGTGGTCAGAGCATTTAAGTATGAAGTAAGCTTTCGATCTTATTGAAAAAATAGGTCATTCAGAGGAGTAGGATGTTTCACTCATCAGCATCAACACTGTGAAATTGACGAGTAGTTTATTAGCGTAGAGTGTGAGTATAGCTTGTAGAGGGTTGACCTCCGTTAGCTTGATCTCTTAATTAACTAGTTTCATGAAA
Source organism: Octopus bimaculoides (assembly GCF_001194135.2). NCBI lineage: Eukaryota > Metazoa > Mollusca > Cephalopoda > Octopoda > Octopodidae > Octopus > Octopus bimaculoides. The sequence continues at coordinate 177,750,244 of NC_068982.1, read as the reverse complement.
ATGGAGACTCCGTTGCTGATTTTCTGATCGAATACGCTTATATTTATGCTGAAGACGATTTTTTGCATCGAAGTCAACATTAGTAAGCACGTGACCAAGAATTTAGAATAATCGCAACTTCAAGTATTTTTTAGATTCTCCTCCATTGTTAGTACACCCTTGTCACGTGCCTTCTATTTTAGAGGTGGACAGTCACATTAAAAAATATTCAGTTATATCACTGGATGCAGTGATGTTTTAACAAAATATGGCCATGAATGAAGATCAATTTCTTGTGCTTTTTCCGGCTTGAAGGTCGGACATAAATTCATAATACGTTTATTGATAGAGACACCCGTTAGTATTACGATACTCCAGAGACGGTGAGCTGGCAGAACCATTAGCACGTCAGGCGAAAAAGCTTTGCGGCATTTTATCTGTCCTAACGCCTTGAGTTCAAATTCCGTCGAGGTCGACTTCACCTTTTATCCTTTCGGTCGATAAAAAAAGTACCAGTTGAACACTGGAGTCGATGAATTCGACTTACACCCTTCCCCAAAATTTGAAATCAATATTATAATATTCCAAGGCGGTGGGGTTGGATGTGGTGCTGAAGCAGGAGCAATAACTTCTGAAATGTGCATATACACTCATTACCTATTTTCCAGGAGGCGCAATGGCCCAGTGGTTAGGGCAGCGGACTCGCGGTCATAGGATCGCGGTTTCGATTCCCAGACCGGGCGTTGTGACTGTTTATTGAGCGAAAACACCTAAAGCTCCACGTGGCTCCGGCAGGGGGTGGTGGCGAACCCTGCTGTACTCTTTCACCACAACTTTCTCTCACTCTTTCTTCCTGTTTCTGTTGTTCCTGTATTTCAAAGGGCTAGCCTTGTCACACTGTGTCACGCTGAATATCCCCGAGAACTACGTTAAGGGTACACGTGTCTGTGGAGTGCTCAGCCACTTTCACGTTAATTTCACGAGCAGGCTGTTCCGTTGATCGGATCAACTGGAACCCTCGACGTCGTAAGCGACGGAGTGCCAACAACATCCTATTTTCCAAATAGCCGGCAGAAACGTTAGGACGCTGGTATTTCGTCTGACTTTACGTTCTGAGTTCAAATTCTGCCGAGGTCGACTTTGCCTTTGATCCTTTCGGGGTCGATAAATTAAGTACCAGTTGCGTACTGAGATCGATCTAATCAACTGGCCCCCTCCCATAAAATTTTGGTCCTTGTGCCTAGAGTAAAAAGAAAACAAACAGAATATTCCAAAGCGGTGAGCTGGTAGAATCGTTAGCACCCTAACCCTAACTTCGTCTTCACAATCTGAGTTCGAATGCCGTCGAAGTCGACTTCGCCTTTTATCTTTTCGGGAGCGATAAAACAAGTGCCAGTTGAGTACTGGGGCTGATGTAATCAACAAGTCCCCTCCTCAGAATTGCTGGCCTTGTGCCAAAATTTGAAATCAATCTTATAATATTCCTACTACTTATACCGGAAAATGCCTTACGGTATCTATCTATAGCTAAGTGACCCAAGCGAGTGTCAAATATGTGCGTTTACCATGAATTAATTTAAAATGCCTTGTAATATTTGGTATCGTCCCTTAACGATTTGAATTTAAATTTCACCGAGGTCGTCACTTCGTTTCATCCTTCGGGGTGTTCTATAAAATTCAACTCCAGTCAAGTGTTAGAATTGATCTAATCGACTATGACACCCTACCAATGCTTTAGGATTTCATAGGAAAAGTTAAAAAGAATTTTCGAAATAATTATACTAATATAAAACTAGTGTGGATTCCACTAGTGCTTTTCTTTTCAAAGCAACAACGATATTTAAACAACAGCATCAATAAGGAATTCTTTATTTGCCACAAGGACAACACAAACTGTCACAAAAATAACGCGAATACATCATAATAATAAACAAAAATGAAAATAATGATAACGTTCAAAATATTTAGCGAAGCGTCCTCTCTTTCCGTATCTCTCCTCCCATTTCTTTCTCATTTTCAACATTCCCCATTTACCATCAACAGACCGTAGCTGACAGTTTTCTAGCGTATAACCATCCATCGTATAAAAATTGGACGTCACGTCCACAGATACATTCACGTTCCTTGTCTAACTATTTAACATACCGTCATCATACTTCTTCTTCTTCTTCTTCTTCTTCTTCTTCTTCTTCTTCTTCTTCTTCTTCTTCTTCTTCTTCTTCTTCTTCTCCTCCTCCTCCTCCTCCTCCTCCCCTCCTCCCGTCATATACATTTCTATCTACATTATTTACATTGTTTACTCGGAATCTTGGGGTTAGTAGCCCGCGGTCTTAATCACTATGCCATATGCCCACGGGCATAGTGGCGTAGTGGTTAAGAGTTCGATTCCAGGCAGCGACCTGAATAATAATAATAATAATAATAATAATAATAATAACAACAACAACAGCATCGAAAATACCTTAGGAATGTGAACCATGACACCTGATGAAGGCTGGAGGGTCGTCAATTGTAAATAATGTAAATAATGTAAATAATTCCTCATCTCTTAAATATAGAACTAAACATATCAATCTATCTATCTATCTATCTATCTATCTATCTATCTATCTATCTATCTATCTGTCTGTCTGTCTGTCTGTCTGCCTGTCTGTCTGTCTGTTTTCGTCATCGTCGTCATCATAATCATAATCATCGTCATCATTATCATCATCATCTTCAACAACAACAACAACAACAACATCTGCAGTCCAGCTGCAGTCGACTATGACTCTGTATGAGATATCGGTAGCCGTACTCTCAGGAGTGAATCGATCTGCTATAGAGGGATCTGCCTTTCATGTCATGTTTAGTCATTATTCTCTTACCTGAGTCAAGATTTACTTTGATTTCTTGTACCACTAGACTACTGTCAGTTGAGTATTTGGAGTGTGTCTCTGACCTTGCATTTCCATCTTATGTTCGTGATCTATCTCTCTTATATCATCACGAATACATGTATTCTTTTTATAACTGTTTGCAATATATCATCCGTATTTCGATCTACATAACAGCATGGATAACACTATTGCTCAGTATACGATCTCGCTGTTGTTGTCCCACTGTTACTCACACAGACTCCAGAATGCCGGGTGGGTATTGCTTACCCTGCAATTTATCCCATCACTCAGTCTCCCGTCATTACTGATTGTACTACATAAATAGGTAAAGTCTGCTTCTACTGTCTCCGGTTCTGCTATTTGGCTTGAAGAAAGAGTTGACCGAAAATGAACGATAACCGTCTGGTTCGTAAATTTGGAATCTTGTTGCTGCACTGCCATCGAAAGCAGCCATCAAACACTGAATGTTTTCTGCACCTAAGGCGGATAAGGAAATAATAATAAGCAAACAATATATATTATACAAGCTTAACTATGGTTTTACTCTTACCTTTAAGGTGCAACTCTTAAACGAGTAAGCAATCCTCAGTTGAGATGCAGAATAACTTTTCGACGAAAGCTGAAAAATATAGTGAGAACAGATATATTCCTTGTGATGCAAATTCTTGATTGCATATTTGGTCTAATCAAATTCAGGTGGATTTGGTGTTGCGGACGATGAGGTGTAGGTTGTTTTATTCCTTCCAATGATGACCTAATTAAGGAAAATACAGTAACGTATTCATTGCGAAAAGATTAATCAACGCATTTTCATCATATACTATCCAATCAATAACTATCTAGAGTTACCATATTGCACAACAACAAACACACATCATACACCCCACACACACCCTCACCCACATACACGCCCACGCATGTATATATATGTATATATGTGTGTGTGTGTGTATGTATATATATATATATATATATATAT
>NC_068982.1:177742980-177745055 GCF_001194135.2 Octopus bimaculoides | reverse complement strand
TGTATGTATTTACACACAGAGATAAATATAGAAATATGTTTTCATGAAGCCTAATATCTCATTCATTTCCCCCCAAGCGAAAGCAAATTGACATAACAAATTTTACCACATACACACGCACACACACAAGCATACATACATACATACATACATGCATACATACATATATACATACATACACACATACATGTGTACGCGCGCGCGCGCGCGCGTATATGGATGTATGAATACACCTATCTCACTCTTCTCTTCCTACATATATATATAAGCATATAAACATATATGATATTTTATATACATGTATATCTATGTGTGTGTGTATGTCTGCGTTAGTGTTTATCTCATTATACAGTTCCCAGCTTTTGCATATGTTACTGCAATTGTGTTTCAAACATGATAGTTATTACCTAAACATTAGCATTAATAAGCTGCCTTTCTTAATCTTTTCTCGGCAAGAGGGATTATTAGCGAAACGTCGTAAGTTTGCAATCATCATCAGGGCCATAGCCATAAACCTCATCCATCATCATCGTCGTCGTCGTCATCGTGGTCGTTATCATTGTCATCAATATTAACAGCATCAACAGCAGCAGCAGCATCGCGATCAGCATCAAATATTTGCATTACTGTTGTCCATTACTGATCTTCCTTATCCGCAAGTATTTACAACAGTTCAACAAGCAAACATTGGCGTACAAACAACCACACGTACACATTTACACACACAAATACATATGCATGATACTCATATGGACACACACACACATCAACATATGCGTGCGCGCGCATTCATATACATGTTCTCATATACACATATGCATACGCACATATGTGTGTGTGTGCATATATATATATATATATATATATGTATATGTTTTTATGTATACATATATATATATATACACACATATGCATGTACATATATATAAATACATGCACACACACACTCACACACACACACACACACACACACATATATACAGGTATGTACGTACACACTCATATACATACAAACTCATACGAACACACACATAAACATATGCGTGACGCACACTCATGTATATGTTCTTACATATACATATACATACGCACATATGTATGTGTGTGTGTAAATATATATATATATATATATTTGTTTATATATATATATATATATATATATATATACACACACATATGTATCTACATATACATAAATACACGCACACACGCGCACACGTATATACAGTTTATATACATATATCTCTTTTACTCTTTTACTCTTTTACTTGTTTCAGTCTTTTGACTGTGGCCATGCTGGAGCACCGCCTTTAGTCGAGCAAATCGACCCCAGGACTTATTCTTTAGAAGCCTAGTACTTATTCTATCGGTCTCTTTTGCCGAACCGCTAGGTTACGGGGACATAAACACACCAGCATCGGTTGTCAAGCGATGTTGGGGGGACAAACACAGACACACAAACACATACATATATATATATATATATACATATATACGACGGACTTCTTTCAGTTTCCGTCTACCAAATCCACTCACAAGGCTTTGGTCGGCCCGAGGCTATAGTAGAAAATACTTGCTCAAGATGCCACGCAGTGGGACTGAACCCGGGATCATGTGGTTGATAAGCAAGCTAATTACCACACAGCCACTCCTACGCCTATATGCTTATATATGCTTATATATGTTTATATATACACGCACATAGATACCTACACTCACATACAATCATGTATGTATATATGTATATATATACGTGTATGGGTGTTATCTTAGATATCTCATACATATAGTATGTATGAAATAACTGAGGTGCATATCATAGTAACTATGAATACGTTTTGTAGAGATTATATTTGTATTGAAAGTCTGTATTTACAAAATTTGTGTGAAATTCTCCAGATACCTTTTTGGATGCCTTTTTGTCAGAAGTAATACTTAACCATGAGGTGTGGTTATGTTACCTCTGTGAAACTGATACAAACGTATATATATACGTATAAACTCGTTTGTTTACGTATTTCATGTTTTTGCACAGTTGGTGACCTCCTGTACCCACATATACATATATATATATA
>NC_068982.1:177739820-177740688 GCF_001194135.2 Octopus bimaculoides | reverse complement strand
GGCATGCACTGCTTTCTCACTCAATAATAATAATAATAATAATAATAATAATAATAATAATAATAATAATAATAATAATAATAATAATAGTGATAATAATAATAATAAACAAAAACATCGAAAAATACCTTAGGAATGAGAACCCAGGTTCGAAATTTCCCCAAGACACCTGATGAAGGCTGGAGGGTATATTAGCCGAAACGTTGTGTTAACAATAAACAACAACATATATCCGTCAATTGTAGATAATGTAAATAATGTACATAATTCCTCATCTCGTAAATATAGAACTATATGCATATATGTATTTAAATATGCTTTTTTGCTCTTTGCAAAGGTATATCAAAACCCACTCTCTTATGCGCTTGGACACACACACGCGCACGCACATACGCATACACATATGTGTGTGTGTTTATTTGTGTGTGCACGTGTGAATTTGTTTGATTGTGCATGTATATATTTATATATAGTTAACTTGAAATATATTTAACTATATCTAACAAGCTGTCTAGCAATGTATCCCTCTGTGTGTGTCCCTCTTCTCTCTCTCTCTCTGTTTGTATAGATAAACGGAGAGAAAGAGGGGGAAGGGAAAAAGAGAGGGAGAGAGAAAGAGAGAGGGTGTTTATAGCTAGAGAGACACTGATAGACGAGGGAAGGAAATAACTTGACGAAGAGACCAAAACACAAATATGAACAACGCCAAAGCAACAACATCGCCAAAGCAACAACAACGCCAAAGCAACAACACCAAAGCAACAACGCCAAAGCAACAACAACGCCAAAGCAACAACAACGCCAAAGCAACAACGCCAAAGCAACAACAACGCCAAAGCAACAACAACGCCAAAGCAACAACGCCAAA
>NC_068982.1:177733788-177737522 GCF_001194135.2 Octopus bimaculoides | reverse complement strand
TGTGTGTGTGTGTGTGTGTGTGTGTGTGTGTGTGTGTGTGTTTGTGTGTGTTTGTGTGTGTGTGTGTGTGTGTGTTTCTGTGTATGCGTGGATGTGTAAGTATCTTTGCGTTTCTGAGGGGAATAAATACCGAGAATGTTGTATCTTGAGCCCGCTGATTACTTATAGTGTGAGGCTTAGAAATAGTGGGATTTATTTTTGTATATTTTCATATATTTTATTTACGTTTTAGCGTATTTTCAATGCAATATTATATAATATATTTTACAGTATCATATGCTAAACACTTTTGGCAATATATTAATGTACAATTCATATTTTTAGCACCATCATATCGTATTGTATTATATTGACATTTTATCTCAAATTACATAACATTTATCATTGCTATTGTTATAGTAATATTACTATTACAAGTGGTATCATTCCCTTAACTACGAATGCATAATTATTTGAATGAACATGATGAATGAATGAGGCTTGTTTTGCACACTAAACGTACATACATACATACATACATACATACATACATACATAAAAAGGCGCTGAAATCACTATGACATACGATTGGCAGGTGATGGTAAGTTTCCCGGTTATGTTAAATATGTTTTTCTTTCTCTTATTAATGTCACTGTCCACTCGGTTTGTTTTGTTTATTCATTTAGGTTAGCGCAGGTGTTTTTAAAAAACTTCAAAATTAATTTTTGAATGTTTTCCATTTGGAGGGAGTGAATTATATGTTAGGAAATATACTAGAGAGCTACGAGTTTTGTAAATTGCTAATTGTTTATCAGGATAGTAATGACGCGATATGACTCTTTCTTTCTTTCTTTCTTTCTGTGTGTTTGTGTGTGTGTGTGTGTGTTTGTGTGTGTGTGTGTATTGGGTTATGCTGAAAAGGGAGTACTCTCTATATGTTATTTATTAAAACTGCTATTTTAGGCAAGTTTTTACCTCTCTCTCTCTGCTTGTCTGTGTGTGTATACATACATACACAGGCATACACACACACACGCACACACACACACACACACATATATATACATATACATACATATACACATATAAATACACTCACGCACATACACACATGTAGCAATTATAGAAATAATAATAATTAACAATAATGTTAGCTATTATTTTCTTCCATGAATTAGCGATCCATACATAAACCAGGCACACTGATGGAAACTGGGTATGATTTGTCTTCATCAGGCATCCAATTACTGCAGTTCGCCTTCATTATGCCCTTACCAACATCTAATAGTTTCAAAATACCTGTAAGTCAACTAGGAATTATCGCTATGTCTGTGTTTGTTGATAAGATGTTATCAAGCACAATCTTCACAAAATGCGATCTAAACTGAATCCAGGCGAACCGAATCTTTCCTTTCTTAATCTATCAATTTGTAAACCCCAAACTTTCATTTATTTCATCTTCATCTCTAACCTAATACCTATCGGAGTTGTACATCTAAGCCCATAATACTAGGGGAAATTTTGTTTCGCGATCGGAACGGTTAAATGCAGAACAATCCTTCGACCAGTAAAAATTGAACTGCTATCTGTGAAATATTAGAGTGGAATTTTATCAGATATACATTGAAAATTCCAGATTTATGGCACTTCACACATAATATATATATATATATGTCAGACTTGTACATCGGAGCGCATAATAACTGGGGAAAAATTTGTTTTACCGTTACGTTTAAACACAGGACAATTCCAGATTTTTAATCCCTAACACGACCAAAGGGTAGAATTTTACACGTGATTGATTCGACTAGTTCATAGACTTAGACATTTGTACTCTCTATGGAATTGTAAGAGGCTTACAACTATTTACATTATATACAAATTAGGACTGAACTGAACGTCATTTTTGCTAAATTGGTCAGACTAATGTTAGCATTATACTGTATGCACTGAATATAGCCAAAAGCTGGTGGACTGAAAATGAGGATTTTTTTTCTGATAAAAGGTCAAGCATCTTTTTCTGCGAGCGGAGAAATAAAACTTCTGGTGTAGTTATATTTAGTATTTTTTCAAAGTAAGGATAAGATTGCATGTTTGTATAAAAGAAAAGATATACTATACTATTTCAAATGATAAAATCAAAAATAAAAGTAAAGAATAAAAATCGTTGAGTAGTACACTATGAATAATTATTTAACGTTTTCACAGCACGTAAATAAGACCAAGCAACGTTATTAATCCTTCTGTGAACCCAAGATGGGTATTCTTTCTCTGATGAGGGTCTATCAAACAAGAAACCGCCCAGTTGGATCCCATATTACCCGTATTTTCGTATTCATTTTCTGCGCACGAAGAGATAAATAAAACTTGTGGGTCAAACCATCTTTTATCTTTACTTTTCACAGCAAGGGTGTTTAGATATTAGTGGCTGTGTGCTAAGAAGCTTGCTTCCCAACCACACGGTTTTGATTTCAGTTTTGGGTTCAAGATCTTTATATTTGCTCAGTTTTTGGTAGGTCTTGACAGATACGTTTATATCGATTGGGACAGTCATATCAATGAGGAGGCATGATTTTTGCCTGAAGTCTTTCAGTATAATGTCTGGCCTATTTGCTTCTATCTTTCTGCCAGTTTGAATGGTGAAATTCCAGAGGAGTGAGATGTGACCATTTTCAAGCACTGGAGGTGGTTTGTGTTCCCACCAGTTTTTATCATGGAGCAGGTCCAGGTTTTGCAAATTACCCAGTAAATATATTGTGCAGCTCTATCATGCCTGTTGAGATACTCTGTAGGCGCAAGAAGACTGTACATGGAGACAACATGATCAATAGTTTAATTTTGTTGTTGACATGCACGACATGTTGGGCTACCGCCATTTCTTAATATGTAGCTTGGTAGCTTCTTGTAGGTAGGCATTGATCTTGGGCTGCTATGATAAACCCTTCTGTATCTGATTTTAAGCCAGAAGCCATTAACCATTGATGGGTAAGGGCTTTGTCAACATCGGCATTATTAACTCACTTTGGGTATTTGCCATTGAGAGGTTTTTCTTGCCATTTATCAGTAAGAATATCTAATGCAACAGTTTTAGCATGGGTTTTCATACACTTAGCTTTTTCTGTGCTTATTTCTAGTATGTCTAATTCTGGAATTTGTTGTATTTGGAATTCACTTAGATATTCCTCTGCCTGCTTTGTTACTGAGTAGGATGCTTTCTTGTTTTCATGTTTTGAGACAAGTTTTAACATCCAGTCCTCAGGGTTTTTCAGGTAGATGTCTAGGCCAATTGTGGCAATCTTCATTATTAATTCCAGTTGTAAAAGTCCACGGTCTCCTTCTTTTCTTGGCAGATAAAGTCATTCTACATCTGCCTTAGGGTGGCGCATTCTATGCATTGTCAACAATTTTCATATTTTTCTGTCAAGATTACATATTCCAGTAATTGACCAGTTAATGATATTGAAACTGTAAATCACAACTGGTATGGCTAAAGTATCGATCTCTTCGATCCTGTTTCTTGCACTCAGCTCTGTCTTGAGTATTGCTCTTACCCTGCGATAACATTCTCTTCTGATCCTTTGCCTCATCACTGAATGTTTGATTCCGTCCCCTTCAAATGCCCCTAGGTATTTGTAGCTCTCCGCAGGTTCTAACTCCTTTATGACATTTTGCTGGTCAAGGTTAACGTTAGATGCTTCTGTCATTTTTTTCCTTTGATAAAGGTAGCTTATTATTATTATTATTATTATTATTAT
>NC_068982.1:177733081-177733778 GCF_001194135.2 Octopus bimaculoides | reverse complement strand
GTTTGTTTAAGGATGTTGAGCGAAACACCCATGTTTCCAAAGGTGAATTACTCAAACCCCAAAAATTCCTCTCAACACATGGCTATGATGCTCCCTCACTACTTCTGCTCATGATCAGAGATGCACATATCGACAGCCACCAAGGGACATGCTCAACTGGTTAAGGTCAAACAACTGACAAGCAAATCTGTGGTATTAAGCAGAATATTTGCTGTAGCCCATCTTTTATACCAAGACAAAACAATGTACATGATAACACTTCCAATCAATTAAGATCAGAAGCCATGAGAGCCACTGCCTGGTACTGCATCCGGACATTTATTATTATTATTATTATTATTATTATTATTATTATTATTATTATTATTATGTCGTATGCAGGTAACAGCACCAGAGCCACAATTCGAGCTAAGTTCATTAATTCCTCTCCAATCTTCCAAGATCGAACTAGAGGTTACAATCATTTCGAATGCTAGTTATTATTACTGGAATATCCAGCAGTATAGTTAAACTGATTTCAGGTTGTTACTACTATAGCATAATAATAATAATTCTTCCTCTTCTTCTTCTTCTTCTTCTTCTTCTTCTTCTTCTTCTTCTTCTTCTTCTTCTTCTTCTTCTTCTCCTCCTCCTCCTCCTCCTCCTCTTCTTCTTCTTCTTCTTCTTCTTCTTCTTCTTCTTCTTCTTCTTCTTCTTC
>NC_068982.1:177731292-177731875 GCF_001194135.2 Octopus bimaculoides | reverse complement strand
CACACACACACACACACACACACACACACACACACACACACACACACACACACACACACACACACACACACACCTTTTATGCTGTATTTTGTCACCTAACCACTGTCTTCTGTTCTCACAATCTGTATTTCTCTGTCTGACGCGGTCTTACCGTTCCTTTGTGTTTGTGTATGTGCATGTGTGTGCGTGTATACGAATGTGTATGTACGTACGTATATGTATCTTCATATACATACGTACGTACACACAGCACACACATATGTATGCATATCTATCTATCTATCTCTCTATCTATCTATCTATCTATCTATCTATCTATCTCTCTATCTATCTATCTATCTATCTATCTGTCTGTCTGTCTGTTTACCTGTCTGTCTACCTGTCTGTCTGCCTGTCTGTCTGTCTACCTGTCTGTCTGTCTGTCTACCTGTCTGTCTACCTGTCTGTCTGTCTGTCTGTCTATCTGTCTGTCTATCTGTCTATCTATGTATATGTATATATATATATGTAGGTATGAATGTATATATACATATGTATGTATGTATATATATATGCATGTAGGTATATATATATATATATATAT
>NC_068982.1:177730164-177731086 GCF_001194135.2 Octopus bimaculoides | reverse complement strand
ATATATATATATATATATATATATATATATGTATATACACATGCATGTACACACACACACACACACACACACGCACACACATATATATATATATAATTGGTAAATAGGCACATATACACACGCAGACGCAAACAATCCAATACAATTACGTAATCGCTTATATAGTATATAAAAAAGAAGCGTAAAACATTCCATACTGTCATAACTACATAATAAACATATCTATAAAATTCCGATACAGCTTAGCTGTACATTTTATATATTCAGGCGTGTACACATAGAATAAACATGCATACATAAATTGGCACACGCAAATGACGATGAAAATGCACATCCCTACATCTTGACATAAATTCATGTCTACGCGGCGGGAAATGTCCGCGTCCAGTTATATCATACTCAATATTCTCATTTATTCTCGTTTATTCACGTTTATTCCCTCGAATATCGTTGATGCTTACTTCCATCTATCTTTCCGATCAGTATATTCTATATTTAAATCCAACCCTCTACCGATTCGCCAGTTTCCCTGTTATGCATCATAGTGGAATTACTTTCTTTCTTTCTTTCTTTCATTACGCGAAGTTTTTTTCTTCTCCATATTATATCACCCTTATTTTCTCTTGTTCGCCTTTATATCATTTTAGCACATAATTTCCCACTTACCGAGCGAATCCACTTTTTAACTTTATATTTTTCCCTCCGCACATTTGGATACAGACAATATGCAGACACACAGCAGTTATCACCCTCTCAAATACAAGGTCATTAAAAAAATATCACGTATGTATGTTAGTATGAATTCATGTAAGGATACGTGTCAGTAACCTGTATGAATGCAAACACACGTCAATGTCATCACACACACACACACACACACACACACACACACACACACACACACACACACACACACACACAC
>NC_068982.1:177726742-177729549 GCF_001194135.2 Octopus bimaculoides | reverse complement strand
TATCTATCTATCTATCTATCTATATATATATATATATATATATATATATCGGTATATATATATAGGTATATATATATACATATATACATACATATCATGATACATGCATACATAGATATTTATATGTATATATAAATACTTATACATCCAGATATAAATATAAATATATATAAATACACATAAATATAAATACATATAAATATATATCCATACACGCTTACACACACACGCTCTCTCACACACACACACGCTCACACACACACACACACACACACGCATAATTTACTATACTATACACACATATATACATACATGCACACACACATACATACATACACACATACATACATACATACATACATACATACATGCTTGTATATGGATATGCTGGAATTTATATCACCAGAAATGTAACACGACATAAATGATTTTGGCGATTCTATCTTTCATATTTATCACCATCCACAATTGCTTCTAGTCTCCTATCGTTGATACACTCTTCGCATCATCTGCTATTTAACCCAGTGACGCTATGTCCCAGACTCAATCCTTGTTTATATCTCATCTTTAAAACACGAATATTTTTATTACACACATACATAGTGAGTACTATAGAGTAAGATGTATACTGTCTCCATCACCACTGCCATGTTGTGAGCGAAATATTTCTTTAAGGCTGAAGAGAAAGTAATATGTCAATATTGAGAGTATAAAGTAACGTAAAAAGTTACAGCCTTTCAGACGGTTGTGTTTCAGTATGAATTGCGTGGAAGTAAAATGTTTAAGTCTACATCTATTCAAGGAATATAAAACTGTCACATGTGAGTTTAGGCAATCTTTACTAATTTTCTATCAATGTTTCAGAAAAAAAGAAAAAAGGAGAATCATTCTCATTACATACACTACGAACGACTATCCACATGAAATTCTTTTGTAAAACACCCGTTCTCAACGTAGAACCTCTCTTATATTTATGGCTACAGTCAAAAGTTTCCTACATTGCATCAGACAAAACATATCCTCCTCTGCCAATACAATAAAATAGGTATTAGCATTACGATTTTGAGAAAGAAAAAGAAAAAGAAAAACGGAGAAAGAAGAAACCATACCCTAAATAGCTGAAAAAATTAGATTAAGACTAAATGATATTCACATCTATCTATCTATCTATCTATCTATCTATCTATCTATCTATCTATCTATTTCTTTCTTTCTCTTTATCTGTCTGTCTGTCTGTCTGTCTGTGTAACTATATGTTCATTCCATCGTCCGTGCTTCTGCACATTTGTCTGTCTCTCTTTACTCGCAGGAGATGATTCACTCGGTTTTTCTGGTTCGGGTTTACAGAGAGAGATGATTGGATTGACTGGAAAAAGCGACTCCTTTCAGGGCCTTCGCAAACTCTCTCTCAATCTGTCTTCAGTGAGGTCGGCATAGTGAGCATACAACTTGAACAATTGCCAGTTGACGACTGTAAGGAAAAACATTTTCAAAGAGAAAATTCTAGTGTAGAGACGTTCTGGTGGAAAAGTACTGGATGTGTGGATAGTGCGGGGCCTATAAACGAAGAAAAATGAATGACTGTGAGAAATGGTAAAGAGACATATGTGTAGAATGCAACTCGCTTTCTCTGGTAAATAAAACTCGGTGTAGTGAAATTAGAAAAGTCAGAGACACAAAGAAAAGTAAACAAAAAACAAACAAAACCCCAGCATATCTGTGGACTAGAGGTTGAAGTATATTGCTGAGTGCCTTCTTGCCAATTATCTGTAAAAAGGGGATGGTTCTCTGCAGTAGCTGTACCTGGTTGTCTGTAGTAGCAAACGACAAGTGGCAGTAGTATTCCGATCTGGGTTTCATTTAAGTTTTGTAGACAGTCAACAATTGTTTGGTTATGTGTATATTGTGCTTCAAGCTTCCACTGTTACGAACTAACCTTTCTTGGATACAGATAAGTAGACACGTTTATAACACTCCAGGATACTATCACAAGATCATTTTAAGAACATCATTTCTAACTCTTTGTTCAGATAAATATTAGCCATCATCAATAGTCTCATTAATCCCCAACTATTGTGCTGGGATGCACAGTTCCAATAGTTAAGTGCAGTGCATATAAAATACTACATGTCTATGAACATAACCTTTCATGAGCCTACTATTTCACTTGTTTAACAGATATCCTAACGAAAATACCTATTTGTTGATATATCAGTGCAGCAGCTAGGCGCGGCTGTAGGATGTCAGATAACCAACGAAACAGGCAAAGATTCTCATCCTTTCTTAGCTGGTGCAATATCATCATGCCGAACATTAGTGTGTTTATGGATGTATATGTGAACGACCATGTAAGTGTACGTATGGGCCGACTCTTAAAGGTCAGCTAAGGACAATCGCACGTGTAACTAACCATAAAGAACAAATCAATAGTACAAAGAAATCAAATACCGATCCCTTTAAAACGGCTACCACTTAAACAGTAGCAGAATCACCATCCCACTACATCTGCACATACAAAATAGTTCGCCAACGGTCCTTCAGCAACTGCAAGCCTTGATAAACTCAGTGGGTACTACTTACTTCCGACCACGATAGACAGACGATGCTCTTGAAGCCGAGAAATTGAACTTACGGGGACAATATTTACATATCTGAAGAAACATAACTTGATCTCATAATTCAGGGAAACCGTTGCATAATCAAGTACCCGCACACCTGGAGAACTACGTTGCGGAGAAACAATCGCAGTGATTGAAAATAAATGTCCAACCGTACCCCTTCTTTTTGATTCCGAATTTTCATTTATC
>NC_068982.1:177723324-177726341 GCF_001194135.2 Octopus bimaculoides | reverse complement strand
ATAATAATAATAATAATAATAATAATGATAATAATAAACTTCTAACTTGTTGTCTCTTGAGGTCTCTGGGTGAGACTTGGATCCAACTTGTACAAATGCAAAACAAAAGTCAAACATAAAATAATAATAATAATAATAATAATAATAATAATAATAATAATAATAATAATAATAATAATAATAATAATAATAATAAACAGGTTGTACGGCGCGCCGCATAGGTAAATCAAGGGTTCAAAAGAAAGAACACAACAACGGAATTCTACCAAAAAACAACATACGGAAAACTAGATGATAACCCAACACACGGGAAACTGGACAAAAACAAGATACGCTGACCATTCGCTGCCGATTTCCTCATCATTCGATGTCCGGAATGTCCTAACAGTTTCGCGCTTTTTATCATTGAGACCGCTCGATTGCGACAAGCGCCAAGAGCATTAAGCGTTTGGAAAAAGCACACAAATATATACAAGAACAAAAACAAGAACAAGAAAGCTAAGAGAAATATCTATACAATACACTGTGATGAAATAATAATACATGTGCAACAGAAAAGGAATTATACATATACAACAAAAAAACAAACAAACGCCTTTCCGCTATACGCCAAAAGGAAAATAATTACACATTTACAACATGAATAAATAACAGGAAGGATCTTTCGACTACCAAACGAACGTAGTAGGCTGGCGTAAAGGAGAAATGGAAAACCTTAACAGACTGAGCAGGAGAACAGACGAACGGGAACAGCCTGGACGGCGGCTGACCAAAATAGACGGGCAATGCCCTGGCCAGACACTGATCATGTGGTAGGAGAGGGAAAAAGTTGTGGAGGGCAAAGGGATTAAAGAATTAGAGGGACTAAGGAATAATGGAGAGGGAAAATGAAATGAGAGGGACTGAAGAACGAAAGGGGGGAAGAGAGAGAGAGAGAGAGAAAGAAAGAGAGAAAGAAAGAAAGGAAGGAACAAGGGAGACAAGCGAGGAAAGAGATAGTAAGAGTCGTACATAAATATTCAAGGAATATTTTTTACAAAGTAAATAACAGGTTGCACGGTGCGTCGCATAGACAAATCAAAGGTTGAACAGAAAGAACAACGAGAAAACACAGTAAACGGATGTCCAACAAAAAACAGCAGACGGAAAAGCAGACGATAACACAACAAACAGGAAACTGGACAAAAGCAAGATACACGGACTATTCGCAGCCGATTTCCTCGTCAGTCAATGTCCGGAACATAGACAGATAAATAGATAGATAGATAGATAGATAGATAGATAGATAGATAGATAGATAGATAAGTGTGTTATATTTCGGCCAAAGATTGGCACATGATATGTCTAACTTAACAACAACACCTGATAGGATCTGTTAAGTCATTTTAAAGTCAAGTTTTGTGTTATCATGGCCCCTTCAGATAGGGAGTTGTTGTTGCCTGAGATGTATCCTAGTAAAGGTGACCCATGGAGGTTGTGAGCAGATCCCTTGAAGGAAGGGAATATGATTGTTTGAGCGCAGTCTTATTTTCCAGAATGTATCAATTCAAATTTTCCCTCATTTAACACATTTTGCTTTTGTCTGCCCATTGGCTTACAGTATGTAGAACAAATCTGAGTTATAGTATAAAATCCACCTTGACCACTTGAATAAGTTGTCAGACGAAAGTTGAAGTCCTGCTCCACATGAATTATACAAACACATATGTGTATATATATGCATATGCATATTCATATATACATATCTTCTCTCTCTGCGAGTGTCGTGTTGCTCTCGAGCAACTATACCATCCCGGGTCGACCATGAGCGACTGCAACACAACCAAAGCATTCTATAGGGGATTAGTGGAGGGGAGGTACGACGACGATCTCGAGGCGGACCTGGGCGTCTCCTGTTCAAGACGATTTTCGGGCCGGGACCTATGGACAACTTCCAGAGATCACTGGCCTAGCAGTGCTATCGAGAAGCGCTACTCGTTCGGGATAAGCTCTACAGGCATGGCTCGAGAAACACGGGGCGACCTATCCGAAATGCGGTCAGAGCGACGAACCCGTTCTGCACGGACTCGTACAGTGTCCAACCATTTCCGACCTGTGGGCCTATGTCGAACGACTGCTATCGCGTGTGGGACGAGTCGGTTTATCAACCGAGTCTATCGTGAATATTGTCGCGCCTTTTTCCTTCAAACGAGAAGGAAGAGCCATTTTCATCGTACTTGTGGCTATGGTGAAAAAAATGTGTATGGTGGACGCGTCTGAAAGGTCAAGAGACAAAGACTTTCCTCTCAAGGCAATCTCTGATCAACTTCTTCAAGTATCATTTGAAGAGGAAGGTGAGAGTAGAGAGGGAAGTTTTGTCTAGTGAATGTTTCACAAAAAAAGAATGGGTGAATGTAGCAAGGATAGCACGTGTGAATGACGGAACCACATTGAGCGTAATCCTATGACCCCCCCCCCAAAAAAAAAGAAAGGAAAAAAGAGTCACTGTAATGTATTTTTTTTGCATGACATTATTGCCCAAGGTTACCGTGGTCTTTTCCGTTGGCTTTTTTTTCTACGGATAAACCTAATCTGTTTCCCCCTTTTTACATTATGACATTTCTGTGATACACGATCCCTATTGATCGGCCTTTTTTTTCTCACGATCCCTTTTGATCGAATTTCTACCCGCCACTTTTTTTTCTTCTCTTCCCAAAAAGAAAAGCTCTACTTTGAATTTTGTCCCCTCTGTGTTCAGCCCTGTGTGGCCAATAAAGAAACATATCTATCTATCTATCTATCTATCTATCTATCTATCTATCTATCTATCTATCTATCTATCTATCTATCTATCTGTATATATATATATAGAATGTTCTCTATGTGGCTCGTGTGTTCTCGTCTACGTTTGTTTGCAATGTCCTGTACCCAGATATGCACCTATACATACAGGTGGATGTCGGTATGCGCATACCTGTACGTATATATGCATATACTCATTTACTATTTGTTTTTACATGATTGAACGCAGCGTCTCA
>NC_068982.1:177716893-177723229 GCF_001194135.2 Octopus bimaculoides | reverse complement strand
TATATACATATATATATATATTAGTGTGTATGTGTACGTGCGAGGGTGTATATATACATGTGTGTGTGTGTGTGTGTTTCAGTGTGTGAGTGAGTGTGTGTGTGTATGTATGAGTATATTTATATATACATATTCATAAATGTATATACGAAAATATATTTAAATTACAGATATTGCGCTGGTGGATTATATTTTTTATTGTAAAAAAATATATGAAAGCAAACAATACGTTGTCAACAAATTTGAAATCTATGAAGACGAGAAAAAAATGTGCTGAGTAAAAAAAAAAAAAATAATAAACAATTTCCCAAAAATACAAAAAGCAATAAATGTAATTCTCACTTGAAAATTATCGCAAATTTCTGGTCGTTTTAAATATAACAATTGTACGAAAATCCACCGTCATAACACTATATATGTATATATGATTTATGCAAGGAAAATCAAACGAGTATAGCCATGCATCGAATTAGATACACTTTAATCATATAAGTACTACATGCAAATTTTCACAATTTTCTCATCAATAACATTTTTCAGTCAGTGTAAAATAAAATGAATTCAAAGTGTATGGATCTATGTACCGGATAAGACTATTCATTGTTATCTGTTCATTGTTTTAAGGCTTTCTCTGATGCCTATCTGACAAGATTCAAGAAATTCTAGTAGTGCTTGCACACATCCATCCCAAACTTTATCTAGATTCCAGTTGGAGTCCAAGGTCAAAGACAGAGACACCGCTGGGTGAAAGTTTTAGTTTAGATAAATTTATGACTGACTTATTCTCTGGGAATAGAAAACCGTAGGAATGGGAAATCAGCTTTTTCAGCTTCTTTTCCTTTTTTGTCTTCAGGGACGAAATTTCATTTTTCAAAGTTCATTAACTGGCAGCGAAATTTCGCTGACATTCCAAAAGTGTTATCAGCATACTGCGGAAAAATATCATCGTTTCAAACAAATATTTCCTCAGCCACCTATTGTAGCCTTTAGACGGATTAAAAATATGAGAACAATTATCTAGACAGATTAAAATATGAAAACTATTAACCTCTACTTCTGACGACAGAATAAAAATATGAAAACTATTAACCTCTACTTCTGACTCCAAGAAAACTAACATTGAAGTTTTTGCACGCTGTACCTTGAAAAACAGCCACAAGAGAGGTTCATTGTGCAACAACATGAGTCAAGTGAATTGTATCAGGAATCATAACAGAAATGTTATGATTTACACGGAAGGTGGGACGTGTAGAGCTTCCCATTTGGTGTACGCAGCAGAATGCACGAAACACTATTTATCTTGGCTGTACAACAGAACAATCAAACAAAACATTGAATGGGCACAGATACCATGTCAGGTACAATAACAATAGTTCGACAGAACTTGCCGAACATTTTGAATCAAACGACTGCAATTTTGAAAAAGACTTGAAAGTGCATATTCTCAGAAAATATTCTGAATCTGCTACACTTTCAGACCTCAAAATGTGAGTTCACGCCCCGAAGGGATGAATAAAATGACAGAATTTCATCATATTTGCATAAAACTGTTTGATTAAATACTCTTTTTCTTTTCTTTTTTCTCTGTTTTTTCTTTTCTTTTTCTTCTTGCCAGTTGTAAACGTGAATATTGAACACTGATGATGTCATTCCATCAACGTGGGAACGCTGGTTGCCCTCGTTCAAATTTTGGATTTCAATGACAATAATTTTAAATTTCTATGTATCACTTTTTAATTTAAACTCGACAAAGACAGGCTACCTGTCGAAATATCGTCCAATCGATCAAATATATATTGCAGTCGCATCACGCTCTTCGTATTGTATTGTCTATTATTATTATTATTATTATTATTATTATTATTATTATTATTATTATTATTATTATTATTATTATTATTATTATTATTATTATTATTATTATTATTATTATTATTATTATTATTATTATTTTCATATACACACAACAGATTAGACTGTTGGAGGGTATATCAGCCGAAACGTTGTGTTAACAACAAACAAGATGAGGACGAATATCCGTCAAATGTAAATAATGTAAATAATGTAAATAATTCCTCATCTCTTAAATATAGAACTGTATTATTTATAGCTCTCTCCTCCTTTCAATCATTTTAATGTCTGACCATCTGGTAATTATATGCCTTCTCTGTTGACTACATGTCCCCTTCTCATGACTAATATTGCACACTTATCTATGCCAAATTCTATGCCTGTCTCTTAGCTGAAGAGTGTTAAAGTTTTTATTAAGGCATCTATCTCTTTTTCATTCTTACTAAAAAGCTTCAGATCATCCATGTAGAGCAAATGGTTAATTTTTCCCTTACTATTTCTGAACTGATACCCTACGTTTGCCTTTCTTAATACTAAATTGAGGGGGATCAAACATAAGACAAATATTAAAGGGGACAACGAGTCCCCCGGAAAATTCCTCTTTTGATATTAACATTCCCTAAGAGTGTGTCACCTGAGTAGAGATCTACTTTCCATTTCTTCATGCTAAAGCTAATTAATTCTCTTATGTAGTCTGCTATACTGAATATACTCAGACATTCACTTATCCAAGAGTGTGCGATCATGTCATAGTCTTTCCTATAATCTATCCATGCTATTGTTAGATTTTTCTTTCTAGCTTTTACTTAATTTAGAACTGCTTTGTCTATGTATGATAGATCTTGCGTTCTTCTGGCCATCTTCCTGCAACCTTTCTATTCTTCTGGTAGAACATTCTGATTGTCAAGGTGCTCGTAAATGCTTCCTGAACGCATGCCTGCTAACAGCTTCCACACTAATGGTAAGCAAGTGATTGGTCTATAGTTGCTAGCTGTATTACCCTTGCTCTTATCCTTTATAATGAGTATTGTCCTCCTAGTTATCCAATCTAGTATTATTCCTCCTTTAAGGCAATCCTGAAGTTGTTTCATCAGTCTCCCATGTAAACTACTGAATTTCTTTAGCCAGTACTCTTGAACTAAATCTGGTGCTGGACGCTTCCAATTCGGCATTTTTTTTAAACACATGCACTAGTTAATCTTAGGTCTGGCTGCTTCTCACTCACTATTTTTTCGCTCACTTTCTTTAACCATATTGCATCTCCATTATGATTGACTAGCTTATGCCAAATGTTGATTCAAAACTTTCTACTTCTTCTGCATTAGGTTTTCCCATCTTCAGTACTTCGCTCTCCACTATTTATTTGGTTATAAACTCTCGTCTGGTCTGTCTCAAATAATCTATTCTATTGATATTGATATATTCTTTTCTGATATATGGAGAGTTTGCCTGCTACTGCTATGATACGCTGTTTCATCACTTTTATTTATTATTGTCTCAAATCCTTTCTCTTTGACTAAGTATCTTTCCTCGAGGCAAGATTTGCGTCATCTCTTTCCTAACTTGTTTCTTTTCCAGGATTCTATTCTACTCAGATCTTGTCTTAAAGTCTTCATTTTATTTTGTTGTCTCCTTTTCTACATTTTCTCCTTTTTTATCTCTCCCTGTAAGATATCTAATCTTCTGGTGGCTACTACCCCTCCTGCATACATCAATAAGTTAGTATCTCGTATATTTTTGTATCTATCCTACTGATAACAGAAGCTACTTTCCTAGTCATTTCTAGCAGCTTCCTTCTGTTGGTGCCTTTTAGTGCTGGTAACCTTTTTCTTACTTTTTCTCTCGTTACTTCCCGCAACGCATCTAAAATATTCTGATCTTCCTCACTTAAATCATTTAAGTCGTTGGTGACACTTATGCCTTCCTTATTGGTAGGGCTCTTATCATTTTTCTTTAGGTCCTTCTTTGGTTTGAGCTGTATCTCTTATGTTGTTGTTTGTCTTTCCCACTGCCTGATCCTCCTCCTTCTTCTTCTTCTTCTTCTTCTTCTTCTTCTTCTTCTTCTTCTTCTTCTTCTTCTTCTTCTTCTTCTTCTTCTTCTTCTTCTTCTTCTTCTTCTTCTTCTTCTTCTTCTTCTTCTTCTTATCATCATCATCATCATCATTATTATTATTATTATTATTATTATCATTATTATTATTATTATATGAAAACTCAGCTTATTTTGCTGAGTATGATGGAAAGTGTCAGCTGCCCACACCCAGCAGACTAAGGTGACACTTGTTTACTGGTCATGCTTCAAGAACCCCGCGAAGATCTCTTGCAGTTCCAAGTAACGCTGATTTTTGTAGGTGTTCTACCTGCACAGTTACACCTAACTTTTTCAGCCATGTTGGTAGTGAATGCTGATACTTCCAAGTGCATCAATTACTATTGGTATCACGTCTACTCTCCTCACTGACCCCAACCTTCGTATTTCCCACTTCAAATCGTCATAGTAATTTATTTTTTCTTCTTCTTTCACATTGATCCGGTTGTCACCGGGGCACGCTATGTCGATTATCATGCATGTTCTTTCTTTTTCATTCAATACAACAATGTCCGGTTTCTGATGTTTGGCCAGGTGATCGCACTGAATCATTGTATCCCACATGATATCGCAATTCTCATTCACGGTGACTCCTGGGGTTTGCTTATACTTCAGAGCTCCCAATGGATCATTCTTGCCATATTTTCATGGGGTCTTTCGTATTCGTATTGAGCCAATTTCGCTAACACTTTCACTACACATTCTGAATTTGTCGCTGTCGGTAGTGTTGTCTTTTCTGCACTTCACACAGTTGGTCCTTAACGCTTATTCTTGAGCTGCGCATATGAGTGCTTCTGCCTCTACCTTCAGGTCACTCCTTTTCATCCATAGCCACCGGTCCTCTGTATCTGTCTTCGCGTTCACATCTCTTGCAAACTGACCGTACATGTTTTCCCTTCCATGGTTTCTCTGTTTTTGTGTTCATTTCTTCTTTTCTATTTTTCTTTCATTACACAATTCTCAGTTTAGATGACGCCGGCTTTCTTCGTATGTTTTATGAATGACTCCATAGCATTTTTTATATACCACTCTAGGCTGTTTTCCTCTGCTTCGATACAATCCTGGCAACTGATCAAACCTCTTCCACCCATTCTTTTGGACAAGTACAGCCTATCGGTGTCACACTTAATGTGGAAGGCTCTGTGTACTGTCAACATTTCCTGGCCTTGGTATCCATTTTCATCACTTCTCTCTTTTGCTATTTTATAATTTCCACTCCAAACCAAAGTGATGCGTATTAACTGCTTGAATTCTATTCCATCCGGTCAATTTTGAGCGCAGTCTATCTGTCTGGCTGTATATCTGTTTGTATATCATGGACACAGCATAGCCGAATAATTTATAAGTTCGCTTCATAATAACGAGATAACAGCTCAAACCTACTGTATGGCATCATGATTAAGTGCCATTTACTATAGTTTTGTGTCGATCCAAGCCTTATGGATAGAACTGGGTGGTTGAATGGTCGGAGACTTGTGCCGAAAAGTGTTGGACGAATTGAACCAGCAGTCTTGGACACACTGTATCAGTGACTCTACTTTAGAATTACGTTAAGGGTACATATATTTGGTAAATATTCAGCCACTTACTCGCTAATTCTATGAGTAGGTGGATCAGTTGATCAAATAATTGAATACTCATCGTTGAACTGAATGGAGATCCAATGAGTTTAAATTTATCTTACCTCTCTATCCGTCTATTTCCCAGATGGATTATCTATAACACACCTCTATAACTAGCTCCTATATACTGATTAAGGTCCTTATCAAGCAGACCTATGGTTTATACATTCCAATAGTCACCATTTTGTCATGTTAAGGGCATGTATTACTATATTGTCTATGTTCTGAGACACTAGAGTGTAATTTGAGAAAGATTTAGTTGCTATTTCTAGCAGGCAATTCGAACGTGTAGGGGCGCCCACATTGACGAATGACAAAAATGTCATCACACCACAGACCAATCAAATAATTACATCTCAGAATCTCTCTCTCTCTCCAATAAGACATGTCATTAATTCATCTTCCGGAATAACAGTATGGC
The DNA here is from genome assembly GCF_001194135.2 of Octopus bimaculoides. NCBI lineage: Eukaryota > Metazoa > Mollusca > Cephalopoda > Octopoda > Octopodidae > Octopus > Octopus bimaculoides. The sequence continues at coordinate 177,717,246 of NC_068982.1, read as the reverse complement.
TTTACACATGGAAGGGTAATGTGTAAGACTGTTATATACTATATTTCTTAGTCTGTCAACACTTTAGCACCATAAAATTTATATAGATTTTTTTTTCTTTCAGCAAGAGATATATCAATTATTTATAACAACTATTTACAAACATGCTGTAGCTAAAAACCATCATATACTTCGGTATGTACACAAATACATGGCTATATATATATATATAAATATATATGAATATATATTAACACACACACACACGCACACACACACACACACACACACACACAACACACACACACACACACACACATATGTATATATATATATTAATATATATATATTAATATATATATATTAATATATAT
>NC_068982.1:177712217-177716019 GCF_001194135.2 Octopus bimaculoides | reverse complement strand
TATATATATATATATATATATGTGTGTGTGTGTGTGTGTGTGTGTGTGTGTGTGTGTTTGGTGTGTGTGTGTGTGCGGGCGCGTACACATATATGTATGCATCACAATCACTCGCCTATAAACGCATTTCATATCCCTCTCGTTTATATCCATCCAACCTTCCTCTCTCTGTTTCTGTATATACGTATAGACGTTCATACATATATATATACATACACATACATACGTACTATGTATGTATGTATGTATGTATGTATGCATGTATGTTCGAATGTACGTATGTGGGAATATATTTATCTTTATATTCTTTGTATGAATATAAACGTATGTATTTCTGTTTAGTTGTAAGTATTATTTATGATGTAACTATTGAGAAATTTGGAAACAATGTTTTTCTATTTTTTTCCTTTATAAATCTTATTATTATTGTAATATTTTAAAATGGACAGAAAACACTTCTCCAGCTTGTAAAAAATGTTAAGAAAAAAGACTCAAAAGCTGGAAATAAATAAATATCGCGTCGATTGATTATTTAAAATAATGCAAACGGAAACTCTTTTCCTTACACACAAACATATACGGATGCACAGATACACAGGCTATCTTATATACAACCACACACTGCTATACACCTTGGTACAAAAGCTGACACATGCTCGAACGCTTGAACACACATACACACGCATGCACCCGCGTGCTCGCGCGCACAACACACACACGCACGCACATCACACAGGATTGAAACTTTCTCAGGCTCAAAGATTATTTTAAGATTTGCACAAGCTGATGATGTGGGCTCTGTGGTGAATCTCGACCTGCTGGAAGTAAGAGTCAACTTTCTCTCTAAAGTCATGATTTACCATCTCAAAAGAGAAAGAAATGAATAATTAAGGTAAAATAACTGAAAAGATGAAACCGGTATGTTCTTGATAATATATATTCATTTATATGCATTATCATCCTGTACAGGCAATCAAAAGTGGGTAGCAGTTAAGAAAACTAATGGAAACAATAAAAATCTGAAGCGTTCTAAGACTACTTCACTAACAGATGTGTGTAAGAATCGAAATTATTTTTTTTATTTGACGGACATATCATTAGAGATTTTGATGAAGAATGTAACAAGATAAAATGAACCTTGTAATGCTTCTCCTCTCTGTCTGACTCTACCAGTGGATCGGTTGTTGCATATTCATGTGCATTTGTGCATTTCAATATATGCATTTGAAATGAATACCAGTGATTGGGTATTGTGAGTCTATTCCGATATTTCCGCGCTTAGGAACATAAGCGGCTGAATTAGGCTGACATCCTCTATCCATAATGATTTTATGCATGCTGCAAGCAATGAATGTGTTTTTAAGCGTCTAATTCTCTGTTGTGCATGTTATAGTGTGTGCGATGGATACGCGTTCAGATGTATGTGTGTAAAGCACATTTATGTGTTTAGGTATATACATGTAAATTCTGTGTAGCACTCACTGAAAATTCTCTATTTTCTTTTCTTTTTTATGCTATGCACTGTACTGCACAAAGCGAGAAGGCCAATGCAATTGCTTGTCGTCACTAGAGCAGACGTGGAGCTATCAGTTGAAGAATGTGCTGATGTCACATCAGGTGATGGGGTTGATGCTTTAGGCTCGAGTTGAGCATTCTTTAGACGATCGATGCTGACTGAGTCTTTTCTATGAATATTATTCAGGACGAAATACTTCGTCGTTCTACTGAGAACTTTGAAAGGTCTCAAATAGAGTGGCTGAAGTGGAGGTCGAATAGCATCGTCAGCACAAATACATGAGTCTATTTCTTGAATATCAGATGGATAATTGGTGGTGACATTTTGAGAACGTGGAGCAATAGTTAGTAAACTTGACTGTAGTCCTGCGTGCGATGAATGCAGTTTGCAGAGTCTAGGCAGTCGTAAAGAGCAACGGGAGTGATCATTTTTCCAGGTAAAGTAAATGTCGTGCCGGAGTATCAATTTCTTCTTTAACAATAGTTGGAAATTTCTAATTTTACTTAGTTATTGCGGAAGGACTTAGTGCCTTTTTTTTATTATTGTATTCTTTGACCAGTCGTAACGTTTCTATTTTGCTTTTGTTGTGATTAGCTCTCTAAGAGTAGATTTCAGCCGTCGGTGGAACTGTTCCACCATGCAGTTGGCTGCAGGATGGTAAGCAGTTATATAGGTGGTCCTTTACAGCTTAAGAGGTGTGTCAATTCCAAGAAGAATGGATTCGAACTGATGTCCTTTGTCTGTTGTAATGATAGAAGGTGTGTCAAAACTTGCAACCCAATGTTGAAGTAGAGCTTTTGCTATCATTTTTGCAGTGGTATCTCAAGGAGGGAGGGCTACAGGCCATAAAAAAAGCGATGCGCACAAGTGAGAGGTGTGTGCAATTTTGAGACGATAACAGAGATCCGACGATGTCAATATGCACATATTGAAACCGCGTATCGGGTGATGAGAAAGTTCCCGAGTCGATAAAACAGAACTCCATTAGAATACTGAGTTTGATGTAAATGAGTAGTAACCTCATCTAAAATCTTGATGACGTTGTATCTAATTTCGAAACAACAAGTTCGTAAGTGATAGAATCGTTAGAGTAAAATTTTCTTACAGTATTAGTTCCACCTTTTAGCATTACTAGTTCAAACCCTTCCATGGTCAACTTCACTTTTCGTCCTTCTAACATCGATAAATATAGTACTAGCCAAGTACTGGACTTGGTACAATTCACCATTTCTGGTCACGTATTCATGTAAGTGATTCATATATCATGGAAGTTAAAGCGGGAAAATTATCTATACGACACCCACCCCCGGTTCTATCTCTAATTTTTTTCCTTCACCTCGTTTCTATTCTCTATACAGTATAGAAAATATAAACGCGCGTGCGTACGTACACTCACTCACGCACACCACCCGCGTACACCTGCTGCGCACATCTCCTGCGCACACCTCCCATGCGCACTTCCCGCGCACAGAGAAACACACTGATATACACAACTCATACAAATGTATACACATTTGTATCTGCTACTATAATAACCTATTCTTATCATAGACGCTGATTATTGAGACATCTGCTCGCACACAAAACGCCATTATTTTTACTTCATTCCTTTGTGAACAGTAACGGTTATTTTACTGCACCTGTTACTAGTTCCCTGAATATTTGATGGCGTGTGTGACAAAATAGTTTCTATAACTCGGGAAGAATAAATACAACATCGTAGCTAGGTTCAATGCACCGATTTATCAACAGATTTCTTTTCTCTCCGATAACATCCCCGGATGAACATATAGAGCTTCATATACATAAATATGTATGTATGTATATACAATGCATATGTGGTCCAGTGGCTTGGGTGCTGCACTCACAATTGCAAAATCGTGTCTTCGATTCCCAGATGGCGATGCATTGTGTTCTTGAGCAAAACACTTTATTTCACGTTGCCCCAGTCTTCTCAGCTGTAAATGATAATCTTGCGATGGACTAGTGCTTTTCAGGAGAGTATTGGCCAGCGTGTGGAGGCACAGTGGCCCAGTGGTTAGGGCAGCGGACTCGCGGTCATAGGATCGCGGTTTCGATTCCCAGACCGGGCGTTGTGAGTGTTTATTGTGCGAAAACACCTAAAGCTCCACGAGGCTCCGGCAGGGGATGGTGGCGAACCCTGCTGTACTCTTTCACCACAACTTTCTCTCACTCTTACTTCCTGTTTCTGTTGTGCCTGTAATTCAAAGGGTCAGCCTTGTCACACTGTGTCACACTGAATATCCCCGAGAACTACGTTAAGGG
>NC_068982.1:177705266-177712077 GCF_001194135.2 Octopus bimaculoides | reverse complement strand
ACCCACAAATAATCTCAAATGCACAGATAAGCATGCATACATGTATATGCACGCATTAAATACACTCGCTAAGTACACACACACAGACACACACACACACACACAAACACACACACACACACATATACACAGATACAGACAACACACAACACGACACGCTGATAAACACATCACAAGCATCCATACTCTCACATGCCCACCTCAGAATGCGGTACACTCAAATGCATGCATTCTTATACACATACATACCAACCCATTTTCCAGTATTTATTCACAAACACGCATGCGAGCAAACTTAAAAAGAAAAATCACGTAAAATAACAATATAGAACTACACCGGCATCTCGACACGGGCTTGTGCGCGAACATATGCACACACGTGAGCGCGCGTGCTGACACATGCGCACACGTGTGCACATACGCACTCTCACGTAGACACACACATACTCACACACACACGTACCCATAGACACGCGCACACCGGCATCAACATTGACTAGAAAACTAATAGCGCGTACGAGCCAAAACAAACACATGTACGCGCATATATTAACACACTAGCTTAGCAATATACCGTAACACATACCTAGCCTACCTGCAAATTATATGAGCACAAAGGTACACTCTCTCGCACCAATTAGTCGGAATCCTTTTACTCATACAGTTTAACAAAAATCCTGATAGAAATACATAAAAGAGCGAACAGAGTTCACAAACGACAGCCCGGGTATAAACACCCACCATAAAACTCCGACTGACCTGTCTTTCTGAATCTATTTCTTTACCAATCACTTGTACGTGGGACAAAATACTTAGCGGCATTTCGTCTGACTCTGTATTCTGAGCTCATTTTCGTCCGAGGTCGACTTCACCTTTCATCTTTTGGGAGGTCGATTAAATAAGTACTAGTTGAACACTGGGATGGACGTAATCTATTAACCCCTCCGCACCCCCTCAAATTTCTGTAGTAGAAAGGATTATCTTACTGGCATCTCCTTTAACAACTCACTTTATCGCTAAACCTTTATACATACACGCGTGTGCGCGCACACGCACGCACACACACACACACACACACACACACACACACACACACACACACAAACACATTCACACACACACACACGTTCGCACACATCACACAGACACAGACACAGGCACACACATATACACATATCACACAGACACACAAACACATCCGGAGAACTGACATCTATCTATCTATCTATCTATCTATCTATCTATCTGTCTATCTGTCTGTCTGTCTGTCTGTCTGTCTGTCTGTCTGTCTCTCTGTGTGTCTTTGTGTTTATGCTTACCCCTCCCCACTGCTTCTCAACGGTGCTGGTTTGTTTACACCAACATAACCAAGCATTTCAGCAGCATGAACTGATATAATAAGTATCAGTCATAGAAGATGTACTGTCGTTGATTCGTTAAACAAAAATCCTTCAAAGCGGTGCCCCAGTATGGCCGCAGTCCAATGACTGAAACGAGCGAAAGAATATATATATATATATATAAATATATATATATACAATTAAACCTTGGGAGAGGCATTATGCCGGTAATAAACACACGCACTGGTTCAGTCCTTTATTAATAAAGGACTGAACCAGTGCATGTGTTTATTACCGGCATAATGCCTCTCCCAAGGTTTAATTGTATTTCTTTCAACACACGTATCCACATCAAGAATCTTGCACACGAAATACACATACGAAATATATATATATATATATATATATATATATATTTATACACGCAAACATGTATATATATATATTTATATTTATACTCACACACGTACACACACATACATTTATATGTACAAACATACATACTTTCACTCAAGAGTCGTAATTTATAAACCGAAGTCATTAAAGCATTGTTGTTTTCTTATTGCAGCTGTTACAATCCCACCCCGTTCTCTTTATCGGTTATTCAGCAGACGATATAGTTTATTCACAAGATTTCATCTATTTACAGATTGTTTATCAGACAGTTTTAGCGGGAATTATTTTAGACGTGCTTACACGTCAGACAATTCTTAACGGCATCTCTTCCGGTTCTTTACGTTCTCATTTCAAATCCTGGCAAGATAAACTTTGCCTTTCATCCTTTCAGGGTTGATAAAATAAGCACCAGTTGAGCACTGGGGATCAATGTAATCGACCGACTAACCCCTTCCCCCACCTAAAATTGCTAGACTTGTGCTAAAATTCGAAATCATTAAGGTGGCTAGCTGTCAGCAGAATAATTAGCACTCCAGACAAAATGCTTAGTGGAATTTCTTCGGGTTTTACGCCCTGAGTTCAAATCCTACCTAGGTCATTTCTGCTTTTCATCCTTTTAGGGTCAAGAAAATAAGTACCAGTTGAGTACTGGGTTCGATGTAATCGACTTGCCTCTTTCCCCAAATTTCATACCTTGTGTCTTTATTAGAAGCACTATTTGTGATTTTAAGGAGTCTAGGACATTTACTCCCCCCCCCCATTGACAATAACACCCCAAGGACAATTACCCCTGAGGAAAACAGATGATAATTAAAATTTCTTAATATATTGGAGAGGGGATAATTAACCAAGGAGGATAATTGTCCTAGTGGGTAGTTGTTGTTGGGGGTAATTGTCATACGGGGCGGGTAATTGTCCTAGTCTGATAATTGTCCTAGAACGATAATTGTCCTAGTGGGATAATTGTCCTAGTGGGATAATTGTCCTAGTGGGATAATTGTCCTAGTGGGATAATTGTCTTGATACGATTTTAAGTTTATTAGTTAAATTATAAATCGTTGCAAAGGTGGCGAGTTGGCAGAATCGTTACCGCACCGGACAAAATGCTCAGCCGCATTTCTTCCGACTTTACGCTCTGAGTTCAAATGCCATCGGGTTAGACTCTGCCTCTCATTCCTTTCGAAGTCGATAGAATAAGCCTCAGTTAAATACTGGGGTCAATGTCATCGACTAGCTCCCTCTCCAAAATTGCTGGTCTTATATTTACGTACTCATTTATATAGTTGAGTTATAAGTATTTCCAATGTTTTCAACTTACTTTATATTACTAAGATATAGGGTTTACCACCTTTCTCTTTCTCTCTGTTGTTCCAGTTATTGGACTGCGGCAGTGCCAGGGCAACACCTTGAAGGGATTAATCGAACAAATAAACCCCAGTACATATTTTATAAGTGTAATACTTATTCTATTGATTTCTTGTGCCGAACAATTGAGTTACAGTGATGTAAACAAACAACACCATTTTTCAAGAGGTAGTAGGAGACATATACATTAATATACATACAACAGGCTTCAATATAGTTTCTGACTTCAAATTTCACTCACAAAGCATTGGTCACTCTTGTTCATTGTACAGGACACTTAACAAGGATACTGCGCTGTGGGGTATAACCGGAAACCACTTGTTACAAAGTAAGCTTCTTAACCGTACAGCCATGCCTGCACCTAAAAACCTTAAAATTTCTATTCCCAGCGATCTCCTTTTTCCTTTTTTCTGTATTAAATATTGAAAGCTATTTGCTAGCAAAGATGAAGGCTATTCTTCCACATCGGCAGATTCGATAGCACGCAGGGCATTTTGTCTGTCTATGTTCTGAGTTCAACTTCCGCTGAGGTCGACTCTGCCTTTCATCCTTTCGGGGCGATAAATTAAGTACTAGTATTAGTTACGTACTGGGGTCGATGTAATCGACTTATCTCCTCCCCCATAATTTCAGACCTTATGCCTATAGTAGAAAGGAAATTTAAAAAAGGCGGTGAGCTTAGCAGATTCGTTAGCACGCCATGAATTTCGTCCGTTTTAACGTCCTGAGTGCAAATTCCGCCGAGGTCGACTTTGCCTTTCATCTTTTGGAACTCGATGAAATAAGTACCAATTGAGCAATGTGATCGATGTAGTCAGCTTGCTCTTCCCCCGGAATTTCTGGCCTTGTGCCTAAATCTGAAATTAATAATATCAGTAAATCTAAATTTTTCAATCCACTATATAGTTTACGAGAAAATCTGCAGAATTTCAAGTTACTTTTTAGAACGCCTCTGAGATATATTGCAAATGTCCATAATCATCGTTACTAATTATCCCACCACTTCCTCTCCTCCTCCATAGATGTGTCCCTCCTTACCTATCTATCTATCTATCTATCTATCTATCTATCTATCTATCTATCTATCTATCTATCTATCTATGTCTCTGTCTGTCTGTCTGTCTGTCTGTGTATCTATCTATCTATATGAGAAATTGTACGTAGTTGTTTATATTAATTATATATATATACACACACACACACATATATATATATATATATTGTTGATTCTGCCCACCATTACATAAGGTTTCGTAGATGCAGAAATGCATCTACATCCTCAGATATATAGAATCGTCTTTCATATGTTCACCGACTCGCATGCATGTGTGTGTGTGTGTGTGTGTGTGTTTGTGTGTGTGTCTATGTGTGTGTGTGTGCGTGTGCGTATGCGTGTGTATTTGTGTGTGTACGTGTGTCTGTGTGCGCGCGTGTATGTGTACGTGTGTGCATTTCGAATAATTAAGAACAAACTGAGCCTGCTATTCGGTATATTAAGCTCACCTCTTAATTCATAACCAAAAATTATGCCAAAATCCTCTTTGAGCTATTTCCTATTGTGTTTTCAATTATGCGTGCACATACGCACGCACAATCCCCTCACACACGTAGTGTAGTAATAATTCATGTGACATGGAGATAAATCAGAAATATGAAAGGAATAATAATAATAATAATAATAATAATAATATGTAGGAAAAGAAGAAGAAGAAGAAGAAGAAGAAGAAGAAGAAGAAGAAGAAGAAGAAGAAGAAGAAGAAGAAGAAGGAAATATAGTAAAGCAATGAATCATAAGAAAACATCAAACATAGACTAGAAGACTGGAATAATGTAATTATATAATGTAGCTAAAATGTCACCATAATATTGATTTCTTTGTTTGGTAGCAGATGGAAGCTTTGTGAAGGGGAAAGTGTATAATAGATTGACTCAGCCACAATTTAGTAAATACACCCAGAATGGAAGACGATCGAGCTGATAATGAGAATATGTAGAGGTCGTATAGAGTTAGCAACATCAGTGAAACAGTGACAATTGTAGTATCTGTTGGAGAAACACAGAATGAATACAAGTTTGCGGTAGGCAAAATATACATAAAAAAGAAAACGTTTGTGATGGTGGGGCAGCCGGTATTTTATCTTCTCGCGGAAAATAAAACCAATATTTGCGAGGCAACTTTTGACAAACGTATTATTTATTATCATAACAGATTATCAGACATTGCGAAGTATAATATTTGTAGGCAGTGAGGTAGCTTTAATTGCTTATTGTATATGATTAGCATAGGTGTATAGGATACATTTTCTTGTGGTACGTAATGATATGAAACTAGGTTATCAAGTTCCAATTAACTCTTTAACTGTGTAATTTAATTTCATAGTTATTCCCGTAACGATGTTAATTATCCACCAAAACAAAATTGGTATGTTCTGAAAGTTACATTATCTCATAGTAAACTTGATGTACTTCAACAAAAGATATTTTCAAACATAACAGAATCAACAAAAGATATTTTCAAACATAACAGAAGATAAATTGGTATATAAAACTGCTATTGAAATTTTGAGTGGATATATCTGATTCCAATAGTAGATGCGTTAATAGAATTGTGGATGATGCGCATGATTCTTTAGATTCAATTAATTGTTTTGATCCAAATGCTCTGCGACTGGTATTTACGCTGCTGATCGAAGAACGGATGCAATCCTAAAATTTATTGTTTTAGATGTAGATCTACCAGGAGTAGACCTGAAAGACACGCTGTGCAATCCATTATACAATGACTTATATAAACTGTAGTTCATACACTAGCATGCTTTTTTTCAGTGTTTTGTTACCTGCAGTTCTTCTGTAAGGGACGTCTACATTATTACTCGATATGCTAGAATTAGGAACTAAATCAATTTCTAATCAAAGTATGCTAGTCATGAAAGACATACTAAGTAATTACCAGGTAAAAAAAAAAAAACACAAAAAATAAAAACAAAACAAAAAACAAAACGTGCATTTGATACAGAAAGAAAGAACTGAGAATGTAGGAATAATGCTTCGAGTTGTATGTGAATGGGAACTGAATGCAAGCCGCAAAACTGTGTCAGCTGTCTCATCACTGTGTGATGTTATAATAGGTTAAAGCAATGCCGGATCTACACATACTGAATATTACATTCGCTTACACAATTCTATGAAATGTATGTATGTATGTACATATGTATGTCTTTATTTATATCTGTACCCCTCCCTCTCCCTATGTATATGTATATATATTATGCGTAAATGTCTACATGTATTTATATATATGTATGGATACGCACATAGTAATGTTTGTTTCGATATTAAACTGAAGGATTACTCAGTACCTTTTAGTGGAGGAATATTTTATACAAGGAAAAGGTTGGCAATCACACCGAAATCTCGGCTTGCAGCCGTCATCAGTCTGATAACTGTTGGCTATGTGAAAGTTTTCTTGTAAAATTTTATATTTCCATCCGAAAATTAATTTTTCTAGTAAATATTAATAACTACATCTTTCATTTCATATGATTTGGAGATAAGTTGACAGTTATGGACATGTGTTTAGCACGACAATTCTCCGATCTTATATCCAATAATTGAGGGACTTAGAATTACACAAAAAAAGAGTAGAAACACATTTATTGCCTAGGTAATTTGCATATTTCAAACAAAAATGAGTTCAGAGGAATCATATA
>NC_068982.1:177697698-177701843 GCF_001194135.2 Octopus bimaculoides | reverse complement strand
TATGTATGTGTGTGTGTATGTGTGTGTGTGCATGTGTCTGTATGTACATATAGTGGTCTGATCAATAAGTATCCGGACTGTTGCCATAGTAACGAAGCTAAAGCACACAAAGTAAAGTCGCTTGGCACAGATTAATCTTGAACTCTGCTGTGCATGCTCACTAAGTTTTAACATTCTAGCCCACTTCGGCTGTTTACAGCAGTGCTTGGAAGGAAGGTGTGTAACGTTTGAACATGACAGAGAAAGCTTTGCAAGACGGTTTGCATGAAATAAGCTCATTATGCACGTATGTACGACACTGTTATTTCGTGGTGGATTTATTTGGATCAAAACAAAACCAAAAAAAAACAAAACCAAAAAACAAAAATAAAAAAACAAACAAAACAAAACAAAAATAATAATCCTCGTGAACTATTCCATGTACCAATGGGTTCGTACATCAGCGCAGATATATGCAATTAGGTTGGTTTATATATATTAGATCATTTAAATTTGAAATTCCTCAACCATAACATCGGTATATACTGGGACGATGTTTTGGCATTGCCACATAATTGTGTTGGGCACACTATGGATTCCTTTAGAAAACAATTTAGTTCTTTAGGGCTTAGGTTGTCTATTGATATTAACTAAACTTGGACTGACTTCTTAGATGTTTCCTCAGACCTCAAAATTAATTCCTATAAATCATTCCATAAGCCTAACGAAAATCAATAAACAAATTTTATTGTTTTGGTCTTTCACAACAATATCTGGTTTATTTGGTTTGATGGTCCGGTCTGTACAAACTGGAAAGTCCCAAAGAGTCGTTACATTTTCTCCCTCAGTTACAGCCTCAGAATGGTGCTTGTACCATTTGTCAGCAGTTTTGATTTTATGATGCCCTCACATTATCCAAAGTAGATATTGGCCAACCTAGTCAAGTCTTAATTTATACTCTACACGTGCTGAGACCTTTTACCCAGAGATTAGGTGGTCCACTGTTTCAATCCAATCGTTACAGTATCGGCACTTTAGGTCTACGCCATTTTTCATCATATTAGCTTGATAGTTCTGGGTCAGTGAGCTCTGATCTTGAGCAGCCAAGATAAAGCCTTCACTCTATACCTTTAGCCCCGAGCTCCGTAGCCACTGACGGGTGTGCTTCTGGTCTACACCAGCTTCTTTGCTACAGGCCACATATTTACCATATAGAGGTTTTTGTTCCTACCTATCAGCCATGTCATGCTGTTCAACCTGGGTATTATGCATAAACTCACTTGAAAAGTTTTTGCTCCCTTCATAACAGAACGAAGCTTTTACATCTTGCATGGTTTTCAACGAGCTTTAGCCTCCAGTCGTTAGATGTTTTAAGATATTTTGCCAGTCCAGTTGTGGTGGTTTTATAAGAGATTTCAAACTGGATCAAACATCGACCTCCTTGAGCTCTGAGTAGGTAAAGACGATCTGCGTCTGCCTTTGGCTAGTGCATCTTATTACAAATTAGCAGCTTACGGATTTTCTTGTCAATCTTCCTTATTTTGCTCATATTCCAGTTCAACACATTGAAACTGTAAATAACAACCGGAATTGCTAAAGAAAGCTAACACCTTGTTACGTGCATTTAACTCGGATTTTAGGACTGCTTGAACTCTCCTGTAACGCTCCTTTCTGATGTTCTCTTTCATCTTTGCATGCTGAATGTATGTATGCGTGTATGTATATAATAATAATAATAATAATAATAATAATAATAATAATAATAATAATAATAATAATAATAATAATAATGCGGTTACAATACCAGTGATTGTAGGAGCACTACGAATGACCAAAAGACGAATTGAAAATTATTTAAGAGCTTTCTTGAAACAGACACTATTTTAATGTCTTTTAAAAATATTTTCAAGTGAATGCCATTACAAAATGTTTTGGGGCATATTCAAAAAATATTTTAAAGTGAAAATGACTTTAAAAATACGGTAAATGTTTTGTAAAAGACCCTTGGTGTGAAATAATTTTTTTTCCATAGATTTTTCGAGTGTATTCAACGTATCTCACCTCCAAAGATTTGGCTGCTATTTCTAGCATGCCCTGCTACCAGGTAACAGCTATTTGCAATAAAGGACCCGAAGTACTCATTACGTGGTAGCTGGGCGTGCAAGAAATATCAGCCAGATATATCCTTTTCTGGGGAAAGGAGCCGTTTACGCGTGATTTCAATGTCTCGTTGCTGGGAAACTCAGACCTACCCGGTGACCCAACGGGTCACGGGTAGTCTAGTATACATATACATATAATTCAAATGACCAACTATGTCATAACCAGTGTTACGATAAGTCTGTTTACGGATTATGTTAAAGCTACAAGCTTCTGTAGATTACTCACCTACTATGTTATGATGAAATGAGCAGGTAATTCCGTGGATTGGACGATTCGTAACTTCCTTTGTCGAAACAACGCTAAAACCATTTTTTTGAAACAGAATCAATGACATGAACTTTGGAGATCACGAGTATCTGATTGGTTAATCAGTAGGATTGACTTTCGTTAATATATAAAGTGAAGTTGTAATATAAATGACATTTGATATGAGTATTAACGGAATAATGAGAGCGCATGGCCGAGTAGTCAGAGTGTTGCACTCACAACCGCAAGATCTTGGTTTCAATTCCTAGACTGAGTAGTGCATTGTGTTCTTGAGCAAAACACTTCACCTCACGTTGCTTTGCGACCACTTCGACTCCTGACATCTGCTACACCGTGCACCTGTTCAGGCAACGTCGATTTGATTAAGGGAGTGAGTCAATGTTCAGCACATGAGTTTGATCATTAAAAACAAATCATTCCTGCTGGTTGTTCAGTAAGAAATTGCAGAACCGTCTTTCTCGGACTACGAGAGACTGTCACCATTATTAACGGAATATGAGAAAAAGTTAAAACCAGGAACCGAACCCATGTCACAATCTTGGCCACAAAAGATTTCTCACTTCCCAGTAGTTTTCCCATGTTTTAATACCAATTCAGATGTAGAGCTTTTTCTATTATTGTAATTAATCTTGCAAATTAATTTACCATCTCTGTGCCTTCATCTCATAAATGACATTTGAGATGGTAGTGGCGGTGACGATGTGAGTGTTGATGTTATTGAGGGTAGTGGTGTTAGTGATGGTAGAGGTTAGAGGTAATTTTAGTGGTGGTTGTGGTGGTAGTAGGAGATTTGAAACTTAAAACAAAATGTAATGTGAGAGACGGAAGAGAGAAAGAGAGAAGAAATAAACGAAAATGAGATGAAGAATGAAAGTAAAAGAAGGAGAGAGCGGAAGAGAGAGAAAGTGAGAGAAAGAGAGAGAAAGGGAGAAAGAAAGATAGACAGAGAATGAGACAGAGAAAGAGAGACAGAAAAAGAGAGCGAAAGAGAGACTGAAACTGAGAGAGAGAGAGAGAAAGGGAGAGAAAGAAGGAGAGAAAGAGAAAGGAAGAGAGAGAGAGAGAGAGAGAGAGAGAGAGAGAGAAAATCAGAGACAAAGAAGCAGAAAACTAGAGGGAAAGGGAGAGGGACAGAGAAGGAGACATAGAAAGAAACAAGGAAAGAGGGTGAGGAAGAGGACGATACAGAGGGGGAAAGTGAGAGATAGAAAAAGAGAGACAGAGAAAGAAAAAAAGAGAGAGAGAGGTTTGGAGAGAAAGAACCGAAAGAAAGGGAAAAGGAAAGATGAGAGGACGAGCAGTGGGGTAAAGAGAAGGGAAAACAAAAAAGAGAGAAGATTACGGGGAAAACAGTGAGCTGTGTGTATGTGATTGTGTGTAAACAAGAGAGGAGAAAAGAGATACAAAATGATAGAAACTTTTCACATTAACACAGACACACAGACACACACACAGACACACACACACACACAGACACACACACAGACACACACACAGACACACACGCACACACACACACACACACAGACACACACACACAGACACACGCACGCACACACACTTTGCCAGAATGATGGAAAAGTTTTCGTCATTGTCTTGAGTTGTTATTGTATTTGATCTTCAAATTACAGTTGTGGCTGTTCTTGTTGTTGTTGCTGCTACTGATGTAGTTGCTGCTGCTGTTGTTGTTGTCGTTCTTCTTCTTCTTCTTCTTCTTCTTCTTCTTCTTCTTCTTC
>NC_068982.1:177695045-177695590 GCF_001194135.2 Octopus bimaculoides | reverse complement strand
ATATAAGGGCACATGCGCACACATACTCACGCATATATACATATGCACATGCATACACACGTAATGTTTAAATCAGGCTGACAAAGAAAAACACCCACGACGAAAACAAAAAAAGTTTAACAGCAAGATGTATTCGAAAACTCCACTGTAGGCCCCACTACTCCTTGTTCAGCAACAACACCATCATCACAAAGTAAAGAGGATAACATCTTGTCTCATGTCAGAGTTATAATAGACAAATGACAAATGAACATAGATGAAGTGGATTGGTCTTCGTAAATTGTAACGAATTTAATCAAACAAGCTAAGTGTAAAGTATATAGATGCATTAGAGATAGAGTGGTTTGTGTCTAAAAGGCAAACTTGATTGTTTCATTGTGATGTATACATGAATATGCATTGTTATGTATAGATGTATAATCCATACGTACATATGCACATATGAACACACTTGTATACATACACGTAGAAACGCAGACGCGCGCACACACTCACACACACACACACACACACACACACACACACACACACACACACACACACAC
>NC_068982.1:177687171-177694552 GCF_001194135.2 Octopus bimaculoides | reverse complement strand
TATATTCTTTTATTCTTTTACTCGTTTCAGCTATGCGGCTGCGGTCATGCTGGAGCACCACCATCTATATATTATAATCGTGTATTAGCATTGTACTTGATATCGCTATAGGGCAAGTTGCAATAGTTGAAAGATTTTATTAGGAAACACTTCACGAAACTACTTGCAAACTATTAATGGAATTGGACATGTTTTTGTTCTTAAATTTTGTTTTGCGTGTACATGAGGAACAACAGAGACAAAAAGAAAATCTTAAATATAGAAAAAAGTAAAGAAATCCTAAATGAAATGTTTGAATATAAACAACACAATAAAAAAGAAAACAAAAAAGCAACTACAACAAACAAATAAATCCTCTTTGTCAACGATCAAAACTTAAAAGCGCGAACTAATTTTTGTCGTGATAACGCTTGAGAAAATGCATCGTGTGAAAGAAAGGCGTGATATTATTTGCTTATCTAATAGTGAAAAGAAACGGAGATGTCACGTGTATTAGGAGATTGCAGTTGCTTAGTTTTGGTTCTTTAGGTTGTTGATATTGTCGTTCATGTTGTTTGTACTTCCATTATAAATAATGTTATAGAAGCGGCTGGCGTGGATGAATTATTGAATGCTTTTTTTTTCTTTACATGAGTTAATGAAGAAAAGTTTTAGGGCATCTATAACGAGTTAGAGGAACAAAACTGTCCTCAGACAGTTGACGTGGTCCGACTGCTTGCAACAGAGTGTACTCTGCTAAAACACCCGCTGACTAAAAGGATGGTATTACACGAGGTCAGCACAGAGATCTGTGTATATGTTGCTTGTGAGCTGGCAGAATCGTTAGCACGCCGGGCGAAATGCTTAGTGGTATTTCGTCTGCCGCTACGTTCTGGGTTCAAATTCCGCCGAGGTCGACTTTGCCTTTCATCCTTTCTGGGTCGATTAAATAAGTACCAGTTACGCACTGAGGTCGATATAATCGACTTAATCCGTTTTGTCTGTCCTTGTTTGTCCCCTCTGTGTGTAGCCCCTTGTGGGCAATAAAGAAATAAGAATCGTTATCGCGCTGGAAGAAATGCTTAACGGTATTTCTCCCGTCGCTTCGTTCTGAGTTCAAATTCCGCCGAGGTCGACTTTCTCTTTCAACCTTTCGAGCTCGATAAATTAAGTACCAGTGGAGTACTGGGTTGATGCAATCAACTTAACCCTTCCCTCAAAATTTCAGGCCTTATGCATTTAGTAGAAAAGATTATTTAACCTCAGTTCAACGCTGTGAACCACTTGTATGTTTAGTAGGTGGTGGAGGTGGTGCATAGAGCAATATTAACCGGTAGAAAGCACGTGCTTAGGGCATCAAGGTAAGAGGTGCACCGCAGAAATGCCAAATAGTTTACGGCACAAAAGAAATCACTTTAAACCTGATAAAATGATATTCGTAGTGGTTTATATGATCGGATATGTAATTTCGAAGTGTTCATGTTGTCATAGTTAGGATCTGATCAATGACTTTGCAATTAGAAAATGTAGGAGAAAATTTTTCAGATACACATCAAGTGGAAGTATGCAAAAATAAACGTTATTTTCTATCTTACTGTTAGTGTTGTTTCACTTTGAAAAATAAAAAATATTAATTTATGGTTTATTATTGCTTGTATTTTGAATTACATATATATGGGCGAAGTTATACCGTTTACTGGATTTATTTTATGATTATTTGAAAGAAAAATTAAACAAAACACAACGAAGACTAATTCTTTTTTTTCTAGCCATTCTTTTTATAGCTATTCTTTTCTTTGAGAACCGTGCTCGCAGCATTTCATTAATACATATGTACTACATTTCTTAGCCAGTATGAATCATTCTTCGTTATCAGCATTCAGTGGTGATGTAAGAGTTTGGTTCGCGCAAATAGAGTCATACTTTGCTGCGAACAATATTAACACGGAGCAGCAACAGTTAAACATTTTATTGAGCGCTATTTCTGCTTCATTGACTATTTATTTGAAGGGTCTCATAGGGACCCACCTAAGGATGCGTCTTACTCCTCTATAAAGAGCGAAGTTCTCCGCAGGACGTCTCTCTCTCAGCGGAGAAATGCTTTCGTACGTTAGTCAATGTGGAACACTTTGGTGACCAGACACCAACCTAACTCCTTCGCAGGATGCGGGAACTTACTAAGGATCATCTGGGGACAACGCCATGATTAAACAACCATTCTTCTCCCATTTGCCATCAAACGTGCAGGCCATCCTCGCCCCAATGATGGAAGTCAGTTCCGTAGATGAGTTGGCTTCTTCGGCCGATAAAATATTAGAATATACTCGCAACAGAGTTGCTGGCGACACAAATGCTCCTGTTTCTCCTTCTCCAGTAGCAGCTGCCTCGTTGGATCCCGGATTGGTGCAAGCGGCGACTCTATAGGCCATTCTAGAGTTAACTAGACAGGTTGAAACTATTACATGTTGCGCAGAATTCCTCCCAGAGACTCATCGGTGAATTATATTTGAAGCTTTGCACAGTCTTTCACACCCTGAACCTTAGCCTCAGTAAAGCTCATAACAGCTAGATACTTCTGGCCAAATACGAGCCGCGACATTACTGAATGGACCCGAACTTGCCTCCAATGCCAGAAGTCGAAGGTGTATAAGCACATCCGTGCACCACTTGGCACCTGATGCATGCTTCCGCCACATTCATATTGATCTCGTGGGACTCTGGCCTGTCAGAGCTGCACTGACCGGTTCACTCACTGACTCGAAACCATTCCTTTAATTAATATCTCTGCTGAATCTGTAGCGCGATCCTTGGTATCAGGATGGATATCGTGTTACGGTGTCCCTACCATTATTACGACAGATGGTGGTAGACAATTCGAATCTCACCATTTTTCGGAATTCACAAAAATCATCGGTGCGTACTACCAGTTATCATCCTGCATCAAATGGAATGGTGGAGCGCTTCCATCGCCAGTTGAACGCAGCATTTCGTACCTACCCAGATACTCAACGCTGAAGCGAATACCTCCCTAGAGTACTCCTCAGTATTCGAACTGCGTTCAAGGAACTGTTGTATGGTGCTCCGTTGTCTATGTCGGGGCAGATGCTCGCCCCAGTCGACCTGTCTATTCAGGATCCGGCGCTTTACGTGAACCACCTCCGTTCATATTTTCAGGACCTGCCACCAATGAGTACATGACATCAAACTGTAAAACCTGCGGTCCCAAGGGACATTGCCTTGTGGACCGACGTTTTTTGTCAGAAGTCCTCTCACCCCACCTTACACTGGACCTTATCGTGTGCTGGCACGCACCGACAAACATTTCACAATTGAGCATAATGGTTCTAGAGATACTGTCTCTGTTGATAGATAAAAGAGGGCCAACACGGATGCTGATATCCCGGAGCCATATATACCCTATACACATACCGCACCACACACATATACACCCCTACACATACTGCTCCACAAACAGATACCCCACATTCACCAAGATACGTTACAACAACTGGCAGCGGTCCATTGGTCCGAAAGACTTTGTGAAGATGTCTGTAAATGAACTGGGCATGAGTGCCTTTAATCGTCTTTTTGCATGCTTGTTTTTGCTTAATATATTCATTCTTCTTTTCTTGCACTTGTTTGTATCGACTTACAATCTGACGTGGGGTGGATATGTGGGGGATCATGTAGAGAGGTCACGTTTCAAGGTTTCCCTCTGAATCCTACATACATACGCTCACTTTGCTCAGCAATTGTCAACAATCCAAATAAAATTTCTATGCTCCATTAACAAACACGCCTTCTAACATTTATTTCTACATGCACTTCATTCCACGTTATATTGTGACATTGTTACATTCGAACACGTTACATCCAACAGCGTTACAATCTCTTTAACATTATCGATGGAGTAAAAAATGCAACATGCATGGGAAACTGCTGGTTCATCATAAGAAATTTTCCAAGCCTGTGCAGATTCATAGTCTCCCGTGACGGATGTCTGGAAAGTGTATCAAGGACTACATTATCCAGTAATGTTTTCCTTTCTTATAAATAATGTTTTTCTTTCTTATAAATTATGTTTTCCTTTCTTTAAGAATGTAGCATGTAATACTTGCTTGCTATTTCCTGTAGACTGAACGACTATATAAAAGCTCTTTCTCTGGTGCTGTTCATGTAATTGTCATAAATTACTTTTTTAGTTGACATAGTTTCAATATTGGATGGGGGAGTGCAACGTCAGAAAAAATCTTTTGTAGAGTAGCGTTACGTGATGTAGGGACGTTCGTTAATGAAGCGTTTTAAAGAGTGCTGCTGTTGTTGATGATATTGTTTTGTCATAGATCAACACTGATCGAATTGATCTACGACTAAAGACGTTCTATACCTGACCATATCATCATCTGTTCAGAGTTAGTGAATCTAGGATTACATTTTCCAGTGCTCCCCTTTTTGGGGACTGAAGGGCACGAGTTAAGAAAATGCATATAATTTCTAGCAAGTGGAGCAGCTAGGTAGGGGTCCACTTGCCTACGAAAAATCCATTTTGGTTTTTCGTCGCTAAACAATATATTATATCGTCAGTATTTGTGTAAAACAACTATAGTTTGGTATACAACAACAAAGCTCTTTTCCTTTTATTCACTTTTTCTGTATTTCATGCCCCACCACCTAAGCAATTGTAAATATGTACTTTTTTCTTTTTTTTTTTACTGCAGCCAACGAAGAACCTTGCATGTGATCGCCCAACCTTTTAGAAACAGTAGTCGCATATCCTTTAAATCACACTCGACCAATTTAAAAAGAGGAAGGATGCATTAGAAAATATATTCTTAAAGATACAAGATGAGACGGTCACAAATAGGATGCTTTTGGTCATGTGTCTGCCTTATCAATATTGACTTGTAGCACAACAAAATCAAGAAGAGTGAAAAGTAGAAGCAGTAGGAGTAAAAGGCTTAACATGTGATTTTACTGTTTTATACATTATAAGAAACAGTTTGAAATACAAAAATAGAAACACGCCTGCTGGTGGGATTCTTGTCACTTATCCATCTTTCATCGATTGCCGGGCGAAGTGGTTATCAAATACCCTACAAAAGGTTTCAATGGTTTAATGTTTTCGAAGTAGAACCATAGTTTAAATGGAATGTGAATTACTCTACCAAACTTAACCAAGGCACAGACATCATGGCCAAGTTCTTCCCTGAAGTATAATATCAATTCGAATAAACACCATTCAGTCATCAATTCGAATTGAGGAACTATTTGGGCAACCACAGTTGCATTACAATACAGAATGCCTGTCATTCCATTAATTGGTGTCTTATAATATCTAATATCATTTGTATTAAATCTAAGCAGGTTAATTAATCATTCGATAAGATTACTTGGCTAACTCACCGGAAAATTTAAAAAAAATTCCGATATAATTATTAAATCCTTCTTAACCAACAGGCATACTGTTCAGCAAATAAAACAAAAACAAGAATAAAAAACGCAACAAAAAACAAAACAAGAACCAAACAAACCGGATCCATCCGTTAAAGAAACTCAACTTCCGATGAGATACCACCAGATTCTACAGCCCCCGCTATATACATTTCCCTTCTTTCACCAACTTATATGTTTAATGGCTCGAAAAGAATAAAGAAAAATCTTTAAGCCTTTAACATTCAAATTATTCTATCGAATGTTGTGCTTTTACATTGTTTTGAATTAATCACGCAGCTTCAAGATTTTGATGATGTTTTTATTTTTAGAATGACATTGCAGGGTAGCTGTGAGAGGCTGGATATGGCTGGTTAGAATACTGAAGAGTTACACCTTGAAACCTTAAATTATTCTTTGTGTCAATGAATAGCAGATCGCATTTCTCATTAAAAAAAAAAAAAGAGTTTTACATGAAATGCAGTCCATACCTCGTCCTTCTTCAGAACCGCAAAGCTCTGTAAGTTCCTATGCATGCTTTTATTTTATTTTGATATTATGTCTTTTATTTTTCAAGCTGAATGCCAATTTTTACAAACCTGGGACTGACTGCAAGGTCTACGGATGCTAACGACGACGACGACCACCACCACCACCACTACCACCACCAGAAGTAGAAGCACCACCACTACAATATAAGCAGTTAAACAAGTGTCACTATATACAATGTAGGAAGGGGAAAAAATCTAATTAATTAATATGTGGTCAGGAGAAAAACGTATTAGTTCAGTGACTAATGTTATTTTAACAACTATGCTTATCTATATAAACATTTGTCACACTCTCAATGAAGGTTACAGTAACCGGATTAACCCGTAGAAAAGTATGAAGCCATCGCTTTGGTGTTCTAATTCTCCCCTCACGTTACACACATAAATACACACCCACAAAGGAACATCTATCTCTGACCCATAATTCCTCACAACTTTTCCACCTCTCTTTCTCTCTCCCCACCAATATATGTGTGTATGCGCATGTGCACACACACACACAATTAACAGTGTTTGGTGCTATAAAGCGAAGAGAGGAGAAATTAGTAAGAGAGAAGAGAATAACTGCGCATCGGAAATCACTATACATAAAATCAAAATGGTATTAGTTTGACATGCAAAGCAGTTAATAATGAGTTTTTGGCCATCCAGGGAAATAAATAAGCACCTCACATACAACAAATAAGTAAACAAACAAACAAATGAATAAAGTAGAAATATATGTCTAAAAATGGTCTCAACATCGACAACAAAAAAATCAAACATTTTCTCTCAACAACAAAATGAGTCCCAAATCCTTCTCTCAGAAATACTTTCGTATGTTTTAAGAGAAAAAAGCAAAAACTAAATCGTTTAATCTGAACCAATCCCACACCCTAAAAAGCTACAATAAACACAGCAATATAAAAGGAAGACGAAGCAGAAAGAACAGGTTTTTGTAAATTCCTACAAATTAGATAGATTTGATGCCAGATGGCAACCAATATGAAGGTGATGTAGAATAATATTTATATGTATGTATGTATGTATGTATGAATGTGTGCGTATATATATATATGTATATATGTGTGTGCGTGTGTGTGTGATACATATGTACTTATGCGTGTGCGTGCGTGTTTATATGTGTATGTTTATGTGTGTAATATATGTTTGGATACATACATGTGTATATATATATATATATATGTGTGTGTGTGTGTGTGTGTGTGTTGTTTCTTTACTACCCACAAGGGGCTACACGCAGAGGGGACAAACAAGGACAGACAAACGGATTAAGTCGATTATATCTACCCCAGTGCGTAACTGGTACTTATTTAATCGACCCCGAAAGGATGAAAGGCAAAGTCGACCTCGGCGGAATTTGAACTCAGAACGTAGTGGCAGACGAAATACCGCTAAGCATTTCGCCCGGCGTGCTAACG
>NC_068982.1:177685186-177686982 GCF_001194135.2 Octopus bimaculoides | reverse complement strand
TGTGTGTGTGCGTGTGTGTGTATACACACGCGCATGCACACACACACGCACACACATTATTGAGCATCACAAAAACGACCGCAACAAATTGTACACGGTGGGCCAACTCCGTGTCCAAGCTACTATCATCAGAAATATTACTACCCAAATATGTAGATTCCTTCACTAAATTTAGAGACTGATTACTGAACATGATGTTTCGAGGTTCATCTTCAAGTATTCCAGCTTTACATTGATTCACATTTATTAATAGGCTGAAAGCTGTCACTGTACTTCCAAATTTTGAGCAATTTTATGGATATCTCTTAGGACGCCTGCAAATTTCACATATCTAGGTAGTTCTTAGTGGATCTTAACTGTTGAGTTGTCCGGAAAGTTCGTGCCAATTTATAGTAGCTTACCTTTCGACTTATTTTAAAACATGGTTGAGTCCATAGGATTTCACCACTATTTAGAGCACAGTTTAAGCTATCTTTTCGTGGAAGAAGGTTTATGTTCCTATAGCCTGTGTTAATTCTGTAACCCTTTAAAATGGAAGATAAGAAAGTTCATTTTCAGCACTTGATGTTTTCTTTTTCCGTAAAGGGAAAAATGCCTCACAAGCAACCAAAGAAATATGTGCAGTTTATGCTGATGTTTCTTTATCCGAAAGAACTGTACGGGAGTTGTTCGCAAGGTTCCGAGCTGGAGATTGTAGCCTTATTGATAAAGAGCGATCAGGTAGACCATCCACTACAGATGATGACCAAATCAAGTCATTAATTGAGAATAACCCACATTGCACAACCCGAGAATTGGCAGAAAGCCTCAACCTATCAAAATCCGTCGTTCATGAGCACCTGGTAAAGCTTGGGTACACAAATCGCTACGATCGTTGGGTACCACATGAGTTGAGTGAAAAGAACCTTTTGGATCGCATTTCCATCTGTGATTCACTTTATAAACGGAATGAAAACGCGCCTTTTTAAAGCAAATTGTGACAGCTGATGAGAAATGGATTATCTACCGAAATGTTCAGAGAAAGCGACATGAGCCACCCTTAGCCACTCCAAAAGCGGGTCTTCACCCTAAAAAAGTCTTGCTTTGTGTCTGGTGAGATTGGAAAGGTATTCTGTACTATGAGCTTCTGCCAAGTAACCAGACAATTAATTCTGAGAAATACTGCTCACAGCTGGACGAGTTGAAAGCAGCAATTCAAGAGAAACGTCCAGAATTGGCCAACATAAAGGGTGTTGTTTTCCAACATGATAATGCAAGACCGCACGTTTCTTTGGGAACCAGACAAAAATTACTGTAGCTGGGCTGAGATGTGTTATCCCGCCCTCCATATTCACCAGATATTGCTCCTTCGGATTTACTTTAAAAGTCGGCACGAACTTTCCGGACAACCCAATAGATAGGTTCAGCAACTTACCATCTACTCCTGTGCAGATATGCACACCTCTGAGCAGTGAACTCGCTCATAGTTTTAAAATGTCACGACCATGCGTTGGAACAAGTACACAGTCCTGGTTTACTTCACAGATAACTGGGAGGAGGAAGAGCCTTTGTCCACGGGAGATATTCTATCAGACAAAAAATCCTTGAGCTACCTGGTAATTTCCATAAATTTGGCAGGGCACCCATGTATATTTTTGTAGTGCTCACAGTTCCTACGCTTTTTCAAACCCTTCATAAAAGTTGTTGAAAACGATGTAAAGTGCGACTTACTGTTCGACAACCTTTCCTTGAACCTCAAAAAATGAATAAATACACACACACACACACACACACACACACACACACACACACACACA
>NC_068982.1:177683856-177685055 GCF_001194135.2 Octopus bimaculoides | reverse complement strand
AAGTTCTACCTCTTATATCTGTGTAAATCATGTATATAACTATGTATAATTCAATATACATTAATAAAGGTAAGTTTAACACATTAAATTAACATGTAACATCTTCATTAACGCCGCCACTGAATTTAGGACGTTTATATTACTTATGAGGTATTCTATATTTTTCAGCTAGTGTGTAGTCGGGTCTCAAGGGGGTGGTACAAACCTAGCAATATGTGTTTTATAGTGAAAACAAAATTTCCATTCAAATGGCAATTACCGGGCAATTTTCTGTTCGAGTCTAACCGTTTTAAATCGCAGTGCAAACGCTACTTATGTCGCAAAGAGGCATATGGTGAGTTGTGTGAATTTTATAATTGAAAAATTGACTATATTTTGGTTATTCGAATGTCCCAGCCTGCGGGTGCAATAAGATGGGCCCGCGGGCGGGTGTTTCCCCATTCCTGGTGTACTCCATAATTTCAGTGGGCATCGAGTAGATCATCATCATGGATTCAATTCTTCGGGCGATATAGCATTAATGGATGTTTACCAGGGGGTTGTTTATCCCTTTTGTCTAGTGCAAAGGTTGGTTGAGTTACACACACACACACACACACACACACACACACATACATGTATATATATAGTTGGAATTTACAAAAAAAAACCAAAACAAAAGACGAAGACGGGTGTGTAAACAACAAACAGATGTATTAGTTTAGCGCTCGGGATGTGAGAAAGTCTTTTACGTTTCTAGCCTACGCTCTTCAGCAGAGAGGAACACAGAAAATTCAAACCATGTTCTGTTGGAGGGGATGCTGAAGTTTGTTCAAAAGCTTCGTAGTGCAGTCTTGCTTCTTGTCCTTGATGGCTTGGGATAAAATTTGGCCCTTTCTCTACTTGTAGGAGGAATACCGAATGCATTCATGCACTACCTGCCTGATAAGAACCTCAGACGACACTCCCATGTCCATGAAGATGGACCTGATTGACTTGGAGGGATTGTTATCAATCATGGCCCGTATCTCACCAACAATTTCAGGAGTTCTTAGTTCTTTTCTTATCAGAACGATCAGAGTGAGTTTTCTGAGCTGCAGTACCTACGTAATCACCATTAGACTCATCCAACTCTTTCCGAATCATCTGCACCGTCCTCAGATGGACATATACGTATATATGCATATACATACATATATATATATATATATATATATATA
>NC_068982.1:177679906-177683785 GCF_001194135.2 Octopus bimaculoides | reverse complement strand
ATATGATTGGGTGTTCAGTCCCTCAGCGTAGCACCTTAGACAAGTATCTTTTACTATGTACTATGGGAATTTGGTGGATGGAAACTGAAAGAAGCCCGTTCTATGCTTGAGGTCTGATCAATAAGTATCCTGACTGCTGTCATAGTAACGAATCTGGATTGCTGCCATAGTAACTCAGAGTGAAGCCGCTTGGCAAAGATTGACCTTGAACTCTGCTTTGCATGCGCACTAAGTTTTAACGTTCTAGCTCACTTCCGCTGTTTAGAACTGTGCTTCGAAGTAACGTGTGTAGCGTGTGATCGTCGCATTGACAATGATAAAGTTCTCATGGCGATACCTGCTCAGAGGCCTACGCAAAGTTGTAGAAAGTGCATTGAGAAGAGTGTATGAGCCACGCACAAGTGTACAAGT
Source organism: Octopus bimaculoides (assembly GCF_001194135.2). Taxonomy (NCBI): domain Eukaryota; kingdom Metazoa; phylum Mollusca; class Cephalopoda; order Octopoda; family Octopodidae; genus Octopus; species Octopus bimaculoides. The sequence continues at coordinate 177,683,374 of NC_068982.1, read as the reverse complement.
TGTGCTGACGTATTCAAGATGGCCTAAAAACTGTCGATATTGACGAACGTTCTAGGAGGCCCGCAACCAGCAGAACTGAAAAAAATATCGCAGATGTGCGTGCGGCTGTGAGGGAAAATCGTCGAATCACCACCTGTGAGTTATCAAAGGATGTGCAGATTAATTACGGTTCAGTTCACACCATTATCACTAAAATTTGGGTATGAGTCACGTGTCTGCCAAGTTCGTGCCAAAACTGCTTTCAGCCGCCCAAAAAGACATCCGGGTTTCAGTTGCAAAAGATCTCCTTGTTTTTATCGAGAACGACGAAAACTTTTTGAAAACTTTGTGTAGGTTTCTGAGCATATATCACCAGCTTTTAGCCAAATTTGATGCATAATCTCTGCACAACTTTCTCTGTCATGGTCAATGCAACAGTCACACGTTACACATCTTCCTTCTAAGCACTGTTGTAAACAACGGAAGTGAGATAGAACGTTAAAACTAAGTGCTCACGCACAGCAGAGTTCAAGGTCAATCTGTGCCAAGCGGCTTTACTTTGAGTGCTTTAGCTTCGTTATCCTGGCCTCTTCAAACGCTTTTACTCCATTCCACACTTTAGTTCGCCATCAAGCTCGATCCGAAGAAAGGGTTTCTATGTCCTCTGGATAAGTACATACATACATACATACATACATACATACATACATACAAAGAAAAATACCCTGTTCTTGATGTTGAAATTTCAACGAAGGAGCCTTGGATCTAGGTTAGAAACCAACTCTTTCTCTATTGGTAAGAAATCTTGAAATAAAACTGAATAATGACATATGTATATATATATGTATATACTCACGCACATTTAAGCAGTCTTGGTAAAAAGTCTGAATAGAAAGATGAAATTAGATTCATGAAAATAACACAATAAATTTATATTGCGCATTATGGTATATATGAATGAGGGAATGTTATTTTATCATTTCGTCTTCTACTTGACATTTGAAATACTGCATGGTCGATCAACAGTTTTAAAATTTCCGAAATTTTCATCTGAAAATGGGCTAAAATAGTTTGCTTCATGTAACACTTGACTCCCATTCAGATAGATATAAACTCATGTATATGCATCTCCTGGTGCTGTCCAGAAAACTTTGTCGCATTTCGTCAGAGAAGGGAATACAAATAGCTTGGCTGATCAGGCTGACTTCGTGTTACAACTCTTCAAACTGGTCATAGAATTCATATTTGCATCGCATCCCAATATTACATCGAGCTGCACCAGTTGCTAGCAAAATGGAGTAAAATGCGGGAATAAGGCAATGATATAAATTGAAAAACGATTCCAATCTAGTTGCAAAACGTCCAGAAAAAAAACCCCAAGCAAATCCCTTATAAAAACTTATATAAAACCAGGTGTGTTACGGAAAATATCCAGGATCGTTTGAAATTTTGCAAGGATTATAAAAATTGGATCAAGAAAGACTAGAAATCATGTTCAGTTGCAAAACATCCATACAGTAATTTGATGAAACTTTCGATAATCTCCTTTCCTTCGGTTACCATCAGTCTGAAGGCACAATCCCACCAGCAAGAGTCAAGAAATATCCATCCATTATGATAGGGGTGCATATCTGGTTTTTAGATAATGACTCAAGGTACAACAATAAACTCTGAAGACTACCTGGATTTTAAGAGAAAGTTGCTTGCTAATGCGGTTATCTTTAATGCTATTTCAACAGCGTGGTGCATTCAGTTTTGAAATTACTTGAATGACTTGCTTAGCGCTGTCGGTATATTACTCAAGTAGATAAATCGCCAAGGTAACCACCTGACTTGAACGCGACAGAAAATGCTTGGAGTAAGAGATAACTCCTGATTACTGCAAAAATTCGTTCGAAAACTTGACTGACCGTATTGCTATCGTAATGGAGTTATTATACCACTTGTGATACTCTTTATTAAAGAGGAATAGTATCAAGTATTGAGAACCATAGTATAGCATATCAATGATATATGAACTTTAGTAAGTAATTCTCAGGTTATTTCCCTTTTTTTTAATTATAAAATACATGCTTTGCTTTTCATTTCCATCATCAATAACAATAAAAGAACTTTACTGTTATCAGAGTAATCAGACTTTTGACAGTCTTTGTACGTATGCTTGTCTGTTTCTCTGTGTATGTGTGTGTGTTTATACAATACATATTTACAAACACACACACACACATATATATATCTATATCTATATCTATCTATCTATCTATCTATCTATCCATCTATCTATCTATCTATCTATCTATCTATCTATCTATCTATCTATCTATCTATCTATACATACACATATATGAATACACATGCATACATACATATATACATATATACAGACAAATATATATATATATATATATAAATATTTATATATTTATATATTTATATATATATATATATATATACATATATATTATGTGTGTGTGTGTGTTTTTGGATACAGTGAAATATTTAAATTTTTATTGCTTCATTACTGGAATGTTATACTAGCTCTCATCTGGTGATTGCTCTGAGCTGGTAAGAAACGCAAGTAATGAAAATATTAATCTTAACATATTTCATCTTCCTTTCGTCCTTCTCTCATTCTAACTCACTCGCTCAGTCTCTCTCTTTCTCCTTACTCATTTTACTTTTCGCATTGAGTTGCAAAATGGTTACACGGAATATAAGCTTGTTTTTAATTGGGTTCAAGATTTACATTGAATTGTTTCTTAACATAACTCGAGTCAACATTAAGTTTCGACCTCTTCGTAAATTTCAAATCTGACACGACGACAACATCAACAGCAATTACGAAAACAATGTACTTCAATATCGTGCGATATTTTCGCACTAGTTCATCGAACTTAGCAATTTTATTCTTTCTTACTCTGATTCAATCTAGTTAAACTAGCTGAAGAAGCTTAGCTGATCAACGATCTATCTAAGACTCCCTTCAATTGGATCAAATAAGCTTGATCAAAGGCTGTATATATAGGTTTAGCTATTCCCGAAGTATTTGTCAAAACACAACACAACACTCATTCTTCTTTAGCACACAGATTTAAAGCAGAGCAACACAAAATTTGAATAGATTAAAGGATAATAAATAGATTAACACAAAACCAGCACAAATGGTAAAACTCAATACAAAGAAAAACAAACAAAAAATCAATACCCACACCAACCTCCTGAAAAAAGACTGCTCAAAAACAAACAACCCAAGCAAACAAAACCGAGCACAAACGAATTATACAAAACAGGATATAGTAATAGTGTTAAGTATTATTTTAAAATAATTAATGGCGATGCAACACAATTATGATGGACAGCACTTGCCACTTGAGAAGAAAGCATACGTTCCTATGTATGCATGTATGTATGTATGTATGTATGTATGTATGTATGTATGTATGTGTGTGTGTATGTATGAATATATATGTATATATATATATATATATA
>NC_068982.1:177673014-177677851 GCF_001194135.2 Octopus bimaculoides | reverse complement strand
ATATAGAGAGAGAGAGAGAGAGAGAGAGAGATACAAGCACAAGTATACACACACGCACACACATACACATACACTGGTACTCGTGTGTGTATGACGAGAAATAGAAACAAAGCACACTCATTGATGTGAATATGTTTCTAGAAATTCATTAAAAATAAAAGAAATTCGATATTATCTTTGTTTTCTTAGAAATAAGCGTGAATAAAAGACATTTGGCGCTAGTGAACTCAAGTAGATGTATTCTTTTATTCCTTCCCTTATAATCACATATTTTTTTTTCTTAGCAGTGATTGTAAAGATCGTAGTAGCTAACTAGAGTTCGATGTATTTCGAAATCCGTTTTCGATTCTTGATCGTGAATTTTTTCCACAACAACCTCATGTATTAACTATGTTTGCTGTTAGTCGAATTTAGGGACGTAGATCTAACCAAGTAGTTAAAAAGTTTATTTACAATTATGTAATACTGGGTTGTTTCTGAGTACGTTGTCCTTCGAACATATGTCTTCTTTATCTGCTCAGATTACCCCAAAACATTATGGTGAAAGTTTGGTTAAGTTTAATCTGTGCGAAACTCCTCTGAGTGTACTATTTTTGGAATTCACTCTTACACATAATTTCAGGCAGTTTACATTAAATTTACACTTGTCTGTGAAAGGCAGCTACTAACTCCATAACTGAATGTACCTTTTTTTGTGGTCGAACAACTATATTATTGATCAGCGAAACCCAGAGGCGTCGGCAATTATGTACCTCTACATCCTCCGCTCACTCTCTCACCCTCTCCCTCTTTCTATCTCTCTCACTCATACGCAACTTAGTACGTTATTGGGTCAGTCTTTCTGACGTCCGCTAATGAAGTTATCGAATATATTCTGTCTTCTCCGGCGTAATCCTTTCAGTTTTTCGATTTTCTCCCCGAACTTTGAGAACTTTTCTTCTCATAAAGTGTCAAATGAATTTAGCCTGTTGTTTCCCTATATATTTAAGGAACTTTCTGATGATCTTTATCTCTCTAAGGACTACGGTGTTTGTCACTCGATCTCTGTAGTATTGATAAAGTTTTGAACATTTATCTTGATGTTCCAGGTGACGCAATCGTATATAAGAAATGGTCCTATCTTTTATCGTTTACTTGTTTCAGTCATTAAACTGCGGCCATACTGGGGCACCTCCTTGAGCTTTTAGTCGAGAGAATGGATCTCAGTACTTTTTTAAAGCCTAGTATTTATTCTACATAAACAAGCCAACACTAGTTGACAAGTGGTGGTGGGGCACAAACACAGACACAAAGACACATAGACACACACACACATATATACACGACAGTTTCTGTCTACCAAATCCACTCACATGGCCTTGGTCAACCTGAGACTACCGAATATATTCTCTGTATTCTCTGTCCAAAGAAGACACTTTCCTAAGGCGCCACGTGGTGGACTGAACTGGAACCATGTGATTGGGAAGGAAAATTGCGCTTATTTCCTCACTTATTCATAGCCATTTATTCGACACTATATATTTGATTCTACCGAAAAGAAGCCATGGTCTACCCAATTTAATTTCTGAAGATATGAAACTGATTTATTCAAAATCTATTTATTACAGCGCTCTTTCGCGGATAAATACCTTCCCATCAAAACAAAATATATTTAATGTGACATTTGACAAAGAGTGCTGTAAAATCTGTTGTACGCTTTGACAACTTACTGGTGTTTTCCGAAATTATTTTCCTTGTAAATATGAAATTAGATAAGTATGAACTGATTGAATTTAATTGTAGGGCCGGTAGCTATACACACTAATCACCGTTTAACTTTTTGTTTATTCTTAACTGGCTTACAAACATCGTCCACGAGGCAATTGTTTTTGTTTCCGTACACGATTCCAGATCAAGTCAGTTGCTATGCAAGTACATCCCCGTACCTTTAGTTAATTTTTGTCTAAGTTCCACTTTTACACATTCACAAATATATATACACGTAATAACTATCTATCTATCTGTTTGTCTGTCATCCGTCCGTCTGTCCGTCTGCCTGCCTACCAGCCTGCCTGTCTATCTGTCTGTCTATGTATAAATGAACACACTCACACACATGCATACATCCATATCCTTACGTTTATTAACCCATTCATGCTTTGTAAAGTTCTTATACATATAGAAGTAGATATGTTCATAGATACATGTATTAGTGTTGCCAACATAAAATCACAATTTTATGCTAAATTTCAGTATACAAAATGCCAAAAAAATGCTAAAAGAAAAAATGCTAAAGTCCAACTATATTATATAAAAGAAATTATTTTTATTTACAGTTTTATTTACATTCTTTCATTACATTCAACATTGAGAAATAATTTCATCAATTTCAATGGTTTGTTGACTTGCTAGCTGTCGTCCCTCGATCTTGAACTTTGTATACATCCAAGGTAATAAGCTTGCTAAATATATGCTTTGGAATGTCGAAGTTTTTGCAGCATTTGCCATAGCTTTTTAGGCCATACTTTACAGAAGGTATCGATTTAAGCATAGTAAGCTGCATTTTGTTTTTCATTCGATTCTGCTCATACAATTGAACAACCGTTCAAATTCGGCATTTGAGTTTGGTGGTATCAATAGGTTAATAGCAAATTTTTCAACATCTCTGAAAGGATTTCTTCCATTGGCGTCTTTATAATCCAAAAACTTCTAACCAGAATGCCTCAGTATTTGATGTATCTATTCATTCAACTAAATGGATGCTATTAAATTGAATTCCAATTGAAGCAATTGTTTTCTTTATTTAAATGCATTGCTTCTAACACAGGAAAAATAGACTCTTTTAAATGTCTCAAAGTATTCTCTAATGAAAAAACATCTGATATTCCTCAGTATATTAAAGCTTTTTGGCAAAAAGTTGCTTGAGTTTTTTATAAAGGCAGAGTAAAAATTGTGCTCTTTTACGAATATTGTTTTCTGTGGTAGCTATTAAAATCTTCTTTAACTTTCTAAAGACATCTCAACACTTCTAAAAGCAAAAACTTCGTTTGTTTATTTACGTTTGTCGTAATTTGAATTTAACATACGAGAGCGTCTCATAAAGCGAGATTTATATATCTTAATTTGCAGAGGAATTTATAGTGGGTAGTTTAGCTTAATCGGTCAAAGCATCGTGACATGTAATCACGGGGATGTGAGTTCGAGTCCACAGCTAGCCACCTACACTTTTCTCTGCAAAATAGGGGTAGTTTATCCTGTTCAGGCTATATCATTAGCATTATTCTGCGATTGAGAATTTAAAATCACTTCTTTAACTTTATTGATTATGATTTCTGTTATTTTTCACTCAAACCTGTAGTGTAAATTTGGTCTAAGCTTAAGAAATTTTCTATATTCGCATCAGGATCAAGGGGATCATTGGTACATGTTAGCATTACAGTCATATTAGCAATAGATTTGATCAAATTCGAAAGGACTTCAAGGAATTTTGTTTTGTCAACAGTGTTTGTTTCAAACAGTTTATTCACTTCCTGAGCCTGTTTTAGAAGTGGATGCAACAATAAAAAGAAGAGTTAATTCCTAGAATCACAAAACATTTCATGTAGCGTTTGAGCTGCAAAGCACTTTTTTTACTTGTTGTTTGTAGGGGTTGTTGTAATTGAAACCATTGGCTTAAAACATTACATGTAGCTGGTTGGGAAACTAATTCTATGTAATTTTTGGTATATACTCAAAATTATTCAAAAATTTATCCATTTACTCTCTCTCTTTTACTCTTTTACTTGTTTCAGTCATTTGACTGTGGCCATGCTGGAGTACCGCCTTTAGTCGAGCAAATCGACCCCAGGACTTATTCTTTGTAAGCCTAGTATTTATTCTATCGGTCTCTTTTGCCGAACCACTAAGTTACGGGGACGTAAACACACCAGCATCGGTTGTCAAGGGATGTTGGGGGGACAAACACAGACACACAAACACACACACATATATATATATATATACATATACATATATACGACGGGTTTCTTTCAGTTTCGTCTGCCAAATCCACTCACAAGGCATTGGTCGGTCCAAGACTATAGAAGACACTTACCCAAGGTGCCACGCAGTGGGACTGAACCCGGAACCATGTGGCTGGTAAGCAAGCTACTTACCACACAGTCACTCCTCCGTCTATAATATTTTCTTAATATTTTTTCTTGATAACCCTAAATTTTATCTTTATACAATATAACAATATTGTTTAAATCATTCAACTATAGTACCCCATGATAAAAATTTCCCCTGTATTATCATCATTGGTTTTATTAGAGTCTTGCCCATTTAACTGGTAATTAACATCTTGATTTAAGATCTTCCCTTACCAAACCTCATTATAGCCAGTTACTTTATACTACTTCAAAATAATCTTGACAAGTTTATGACGATACCGACTATGATTCTGTCAACTCCTTCATGCCCTTTCCAAACAGACACTGGTCTATAGTCTTAGATTTTGATATACAAAGATTTGATAAACAAGACTATAAATCAAAACCGACCCAAAAATCAGTGACAAGCTAGAACCCTAACAAGTTTCTTTTTTTCCTGATGTCTTAGTAGCTTCTAAGCTGAAGTGAAAACAGCATGGACTTTGTGTGTCTTCTTATCCTCTTAGAGGATTTAAGTAAAATTATGCAAATGTGTCCGACTGATTAAATTAATTCTATTTATTTATTTATGATGTAATGATTGCATTGTTCAATTAAATGGAGCCGCATGAAACTGTCGTACTGCATCACCTCTGGATATCCTGTTGCTTATTTTGATTTTATTCACCTTATTTTGAAATTGTGCGGATAATACCGCACTAATTTTT
>NC_068982.1:177669850-177671589 GCF_001194135.2 Octopus bimaculoides | reverse complement strand
TACTACTACTACTACTCTTTGCTTTTTTTTCTATCTCTCTTTAATACCAAATAACGAATGTCGTGAAGATTAATTGATAAAACCTAATGAAATGCTAACGCAATTGCTACTATAGTAAAACAAATAAAAAGTATAATAATATAAGACACAAAAAATCCCGATATTCTGCCATGAAAAAAAAAAAAGAAAGAAACGAAACACTTGAAATTGAATTGCTATAGTCACTAATTGTCGTTGGACAATGATTAAATTTAGGAAAAATATGTAATATTTTGAAAAGGTATAGATGGCGGCGGCGAGTTGCCAGGAACAGGAGTGCGGCAAAATAAATGACATTGTTTAGTTGCTTTCTCTCACAATCTGAGTTCAAACTTCTAGATCGACTTTGCTCTTCATATTTCCAAGAGTCAGTGGTTAAAATAAGTAACTGTGAACCGTAGGGTTTGAAGTCGATTAAGTTAACTATGCTCAGCCCCTCAAAATGCGTGGCCATTTCAAATGTAAGCTGCCAAGTACTATAAGAAAAGGTTAAATAACTGTTGTAGATCGTTTTTTTAGTTGAAGCGGGTGGCGTATTGACAATGAAGTTAGAGCGTATGATAGAATTCCTTTTGGTATTTCTTCAAGATCATTGAGATCGAATTACAATGAGGTTAAATTCGGCATCAACCTTCTTGTGTTGATAAATAACCTGGTATTAAAGCGCTGGGGTTGGACCTTTTTCTTCCAAGAATCGGCTACGTTACATCAGGAGAAAGGTCATGTGACAATGACCTGATATTTTTAATAGGAAAATATAGCACCCTCTAAAAATAAAAATGGGTTGATCAAGGGTTTAGAAGCTTCTCATAGGAAGCTTGGTGTTACTCATTTATGTGTCTCGTGGTCTGTAAGCTGTGGCTATGCTGGAGCACAAAAGTTCAAAGACGGAACGATGTGTAGCACAATCCGGAACAGAAATATTCAAGAAAGAAGAGTGCGTTGATCAAGTGGAGAAGCTGATATAAAATTTTAGCTTTTCTCTTCAAGCTCTGTGAATTATGACACCACCTTTAGTCAAAATTACTCTTTAAATTTATCCTGTAAGTCAAAGATCCACTCCAGCATAGAAACAAATTTCACAGTGTTGTGCGTGGCCTCGCTGATCCAGCGATTACGCAGAGCACCGAGAGGGTAATTTTACATTTGGTGGATATGTATATGTGGTGACGAAACTGGTGAAATGATATTTAGACGAAATGTATGTCCTGCAGTGTTGAATGCAAATCGGGCAGCAAAATGCAGAAGCTCTCTCCACAAGTACACTGTTTATGAAACCATCATAGTCGAGGAGTGGTGGGCAGGAAGACTACAAATTTGGTAGACATCTTTTCGGTAAAAAGCCAGAACGACCCACTCTAAATTGTAAATTCTTCGAGTTCCCTCCTTTACAAAATGACTTTTATTTACCTGAAATAGACTCATGCTGGGTTGGCAATGTGTGGTCTGCTGAGGGCTGCGATGTTTTCTATAAATCTGGGCCTTAAAATTTTTATTAAAATGCTTGAAATTTAATGCATTTCTGGGACACGGAGTAGTTGATGGGTTTTAGAGATGACCCAATACACACACACACACACACACACACACACACACACACACATATATATATATATATATATATGTATGTGTGTGTGTGTGTGTGGGGGTATTTCAATGACTGCAGGAAGGTAAAAAGTAAAAACCTGAATATATATATA
>NC_068982.1:177663791-177669396 GCF_001194135.2 Octopus bimaculoides | reverse complement strand
TGTGTGTGTGTGTGTGTGTGTGTGTGTATATGTTTGTGTGACTGTGTTTACGTCCCCCCAACATCGCTTGACAACCGATGTTGGTGTGTTTACATCCCCGTAACCTAGCGGTTCAGCAAAAGAGACCGATAGATTAAGTTCTAGGCTTACAAAGAATAAGTCTTGGGGTCGATTTGCTCGACTAAAGGCGGTGCTCCAGCATGGCCACAGTCAAATGACTGAAACAAGTGAAATAGTGAAGAGAGAAAACTAAAGAAGTACGGACAAAAATAATATTCTGAGAAAAATTTAATACTCTCAATGAAAATAAACCGGAATAAAACGAACCAAATAAAGAAAAAAAAAAAAAGATACATAAACAAGCAAAACAAAAATAAATGAAACAAAATCTATACTAAAATCCAGAATATAAACAGAAACAAAAACAAAAATACGGATCATTTATATAAAAAATGGGAAATTGAATAATGCGAAAAAAATGCATAAATAAAAATTAGAAGCAAACTAAAGATATATCAACACAAATGTATACCAGCTAACAAAAAGACTCAGCTAGATTCAGTTATTCATCACTAGTAGGCTTCTTTTATACACCTGCACATATTTGTTGCATACATATTTTGCACATTTATGTCTACTGCACATACTGCTCATAGCTGCACATCTGGGCAGGTATTAAGTCTTCCTGGTAATATCAGCTATATACATCATGGCTAATGTTTCATGTGACTTTCATACATGTGTGTATATAGATATATACGCAAATACAGAGAGAGAGAGAGAGAGAGAGAGTGAGAGAGAGAGAGAGAGAGAGAGAGAGAGAGAGTCATCCATCCATCCATCCATCCATCAATCCATCCGTCCATCCATCCATCCATCCACCCATTAATCCATCCATCCATACATACATGCTTGCAGGTATACATACACACATGCATGTATAACTAAAGAGTAGTTGATGACCCTCTGTGTCTATTTTCCGTTTGTTTGAGCATTTAGTATATGTTTTTTTAACTTATATATATATATATATATATTTTTTCCGTGGTGTAGTAGTGAAAGTCGGTCGATTGGTAAACACCCCAACACTCTTCCTTTATTATTTCTCGCGTTCTCATCTCTTGTTGCGTTAAAAACTCATTGTCTATAAATTTCTACTTTATTTATTCAATGCGGGATGAATGGGAAATTTTAAGACTCTAACGAAACCTTATTCTTTGTTAGTTTGTTTCTTTCCAGAACAGTGCTTCGCAACCTTTTCCCACTTGCGGCACACTGATATTTTCTTTCAAAATTCGGCGGCACACCTGAACTAAAGATATAACTAAAAATATAGGGAAAAAATATATTCAGGTTACACTGCGGCACACAAATGTGCCGCGGCATACCAGTTGCGGAGTACTGGTCTAGAATAACACTCTGTCAGCTCGAAAAACTGTCTGTTCATCTGTTTATCTGTCTTTGCCATTTTCTCTTTGTCACCGACAACAGTAATTTGCCCGAAGAAGATTGATACACTGATAAACAAATACTGTGTAAATTATGCAAATTACCTGGGCCATAAATATACACTACTATTTTTGTAAATGTCTAAGTCTCTTGATTACTGCAGGTAAGGTAGAACAAGTGTCGTGCTGATGATGCCTTATAGAGCAGAAACATGTCCCTTAGAAGTATGTCGACTTCGGAGAATTCTACATTCGTGAGATTATTCCCCCTTTTCATATAGAGCTGGCCTTGATTGCCATTTGGTACTTATGACGCATACTCTAGAAGCAGAGAGACTTTTAATAAATCAAGAATTCATGTTGCACAGTATTTAATATTACCTGCTTTCGTGTATTTGTTTGTGTATTTGTGTTTGTGTGTTTGTACGTTTGCCTGCGTTTGTGTGCACATGTGTGTGTGTGTGAGTGTATGTGTGTGTGTGTGTGTGTGTGTGTGTGTGTGTGTGTAAAGTCTAATGCTACATGTGGGACATATGAGTTCGTGTCCTACAGGTAGCTCTCGGGTAGAGTTTATGGGAATAAAATAAGTAAAGTGCAGTAAAAGAGGTGGGTATTGAGAAAAAGAGATTTTTCTATCCATTAGTATGACTCAACACCAGGAACCAACGAAGGAGTCTTTGTGATAGCTAAATCTCTAGAAATAGCAGCCCAATCTCCTTTAAATCACACCTAACTCACTTATAAAGGGAGGGACATATTTGTTAATGAAGTCCTACATACAATTTATTTGAGGAAACGAGACGTTTTCTCAAATAAATTGTATGTGGGACCTCTCTGATAATAAGTATGCTTATTAAGGAATGATTAAGAGGTAAATCAAACAACAAACACAAAAACATACATGCACATACATATCTGAACGTATAGAAACACTCTACGTATTTACAAGGCGATACGTACGACCATCGTAAGGTGAGATTAATGTTAAGAACTAAATCGGAATCGAGACGTGCTTGCAGTTTTAAATCCCACATGCATTTGCGACTATTTTTTTTCCCTTTCGAATATACAATAAATGGTTTTGAGAAAAGCATCAATGCTATTTGCTAATTCTTTTTATGCTTTTCAGTAAAAGACAAGAAACCACACAAAGGCAGCACCACCTGTTGTTATATGCCAGTGTTATGATAAACCTTGTCAAGAGCTAAATTTTCTGCATCTCAGAATGTAACATAGTGCAATAAAACATAAATGATATCATATTACTCAATATAAATGATGTATTATCATAATATAATATCATAGCATAATATAATATGATGCAACAGAGTAGAATAAAATATATTTATTGTTATTTGTTGGAGTGTGGTACATGAATTGGATTTTACCTTAACAGAGCTATAAACTTAAATTAAGAAGATGTATAATCGATCGCACAAATGTCTTAAAGAAGAAATAATTGTGTACAAAAAGGCACAATGTTGTTAGTATGCCGCGAGGAGAAATTAATTCTAAATCGTATTGAAAAGCGGCCCTTCTTCATTGATAACTTTCAGTTTACGCAGCGATGCATTTCCGCGTTCAGGATGTTGGCTTCAGAAATCATGCCACACAAATATATAAACTTAAAAGCTGATTTGTTGTTGTGATGGTCCGAGGTTCGTGTCCCAGCGTTCTGGAATCAGGTTAGTATAAGACTTCAACATTTTTCACATTTACAGAAGAATTACAAGCTGATACAACGCATTCAAAATGATGTGTTGTTATTTGGATATCTTCTAGGAGCCACGAAGCTTGGATCAGCAGCGAAAGGATGTTTGGAAATGCACATGACATGGCATATCCTGGTGGATCTACATATATTCAACAATCCACCGTCCACTCCCGCTCTTGTGTGGGCCGAGGAGAGGAACGATCCTGTTAGACGTACTCTGCTCAAAGAACCCAAAATTAATTAGCTGTTCAGTTGTGTTAGTTACAATCGAAAATTAATGTCTTGATGCGGCCACATCTCCGAGCAGGAGGTCGTGTAGAGTGAACATATATTTAGTGTTGGAACTATCTTGATATCTATTGTTGAGTCTATCCTGATGCTTAGTATTGAGTCTATTCTGCACTGAGTGGGTTACACGATATGGGTGGAGGACATTAAGACTCCTACGAAGATGGTATACAGGGAACATGACTGTGAAAGCCTTCGAGGTCACCCAAAGCTCCTATATTAGGATGTGAAAAAAAACAACAGTGCAATATATATATATATATATATACATACATACATATATGTGTATGTATGTATATTTATGTATATACATACATACAGACAGACAGACAGACATGGACAACTACTTCGAAACCACCATCTTCTATACCCAGATTATAAATTCACATTTATACTAATAATAATTAGTGTACTTAGTTTTGTGAGTAAACACATTTATCAACCTGGATAAGCAAGACAACAAGAATAAGCAAGAAAAAGACACCCACTCTCCTCATGACGTGCAAGTACACAGATACGTCTGGATCATATATATTTATATAATAATATGGAAAACTCAGCAGCTAACAGTTGTTACTAATGCACGGAAGCAATTGTTGTTTTGTGATTAAAGCCTGTTCATTCCATCTTGTTTTATAAATTCTTTTAATATGAATTCTGTAGACACTAAGAAATTTCCATATGCATCTCCAGTAAAAGGAGTATTCCTGCTATGCGGTAGCATATGGTAGCCGATAACAGCAGAGGAGCTTTAAAATGCACGTTATAAGATTGTTATTGTCTAGATGATGTGAAGGCGTATGGCTCAGTGGTTAGAACGACGGGCTTAATGTCGTGAGGATGTGAGTTCGATTCCCAGACTAGGCTATGTGTTGTGTTCTTGAGCAATACACTTTATTTTCACGTTGCTCTACTTCAATCAGTTATAGAAATGAGTTGCAACAACATTGGCGACGTGGAGAGGGAGCCTGATATGCATTGGGTGACTACTGGTCTTACTACAAACAATTTTACCTCGGAGGGGAACTTTCTAGCTGCAATCCAATGGTCATTCGCGATTGAAAGGGGTCTTTACATTTACCTTTACCTTTACCCAGATGATATATATATGTAGTAACGCCGTGCGCATGCGTAGTCTCACGCATGCGTGGAATTAAACAACCAAGCGTTCCCGCTTCTATTCTATCTCTTTTACGGTCGGCCGACCATGAGCACGGACGTGTCAAGAGTGTCTCTAATACTCCAACCTGGAGACAGTCTCTTTACGTGTTAAGCTGTCTCTCTACATCTTTCGGACTTACACTCGACAGCTCGCTTACAACTACAGAACAACGTCTCAACAACTATGCTCATACACAACAGAAGCTGTAACAACAAGAACTAAAGATGTATATATTTACCACCTGAATAAAGTGTTGTTTAAGTTGATAGTCTGGAGTTCAGCGTTCCGCTACATTCTTTAATTTTATAGTAGGAAAGTCAGGTATACGTCTAAAAAATGTATAACCCACTTTCTACTAAAGTGGTAACCCGACTTTCTACTAAAGTGGTGACCCCCGACGAAGAAAAAACGCAGCATGAATTCTGGACTACCAACTTATAACTGGTGAATCCGACTAAAGAACAAATACGGCCATGGAGACCGAACTACATATTACCAACATCTCCAACCATAGTCAACACGACTCAACAAGAGCGGTTTTTATTCTCGCCTCTGTTAGAGTGGATTTTTCCACTCACGAAAAACAGACAGGAATTACGGCCTGCTTTTTATTATGTTCTTATATGTTGCATTCACACTCTCACATATACATACATATTTTATACCACACAATAACTCTTGTTATTCATTTCATACGGTTGTTTTTTTTTTCTATTGTCTCATTACTGGTATTTACGAATTCACTAATGTTCGTAGTATAACGTAATTACTTGTATATCATCTTTGATATATATTTTGGTTTCGACCGTGTGACACGTTTAAATAAAAGGAGTCCTCTGTTATTCCATTCGTCACCATTTCTCCTTTTTGAGTTCGCACGGTCGTTTTTTCATCCTGGGTTAAAAAAATTTTCTTCGAGGTTTTCGCTAATGGTCGTACAGAGATTTGTCTGTCGATCGTTCTGTAAAAGCGTACCTCTTCAAACACTCATCA
>NC_068982.1:177662909-177663675 GCF_001194135.2 Octopus bimaculoides | reverse complement strand
GTACTGTCTACCACAATGTCGTGTGCCAACAACCCCACCACCAGGGACACACCATGTGTAACTCTTATACGAACTGGATTTTTTGTCTCTACAGACACTTTCACTATGTTCTGTGTTTTTTTCTCACACACACTTGTGCACTCATACATTTTCTTTCCTTTCAGTAAAAACAAACACTCTGACTTTCACATTCCGTGATTCCAGTTCCTGGACAGTAGTCATCACGATTTGTTTTCTCATTGTCTCATTTGATTTTTACTAGGTGGCATTTATTGCCCATATTGCATGTTTTTCTTTCATTTGTACATTGCATGCATGTATCACCCTGTGTACATTTCATTTCTTTCATTTTTCTTTGTGTGTGTTTTATGCTACATTCTTGTGGGTGGTTTTCAGTGGCCATCCTGCCTCAGGCGTTCTAACAGATTTCATTTATCGTGCGTTTCCGCACTGGCAAGGGAGCCCTGTAGTAACGCCGTGCGCATGCGTAGTCTCACGCATGCGTGGAATTAAACAACCAAGCGTTCCCGCTTCTATTCTATTTCTTTTACGGTCGGCCGACCATGAGCACGGACGTGTCAAGAGTGTCTCTAATACTCCAGCCTGGAGACAGTCTCTTTACGTGTTAAGCTGTCTCTCTACATCTTTCGGACTTACACTCGACAGCTCGCTTACAACTACAGAACAACGTCTCAACAACTATGCTCATACACAACAGAAGCTGTAACAACAAGAACTAAAGATGTATATATTTACCACCTGAATA
>NC_068982.1:177660158-177662306 GCF_001194135.2 Octopus bimaculoides | reverse complement strand
ATATATATATATATATATATATATATATATATATATATATAAACTCAAAAAAAGGTTTCGAACAAACTTTTCTTTATTTAAACTTTCTTGTGGAGAAATTATGTCTTTGCACTGGTAGAAGGGGAAGACTGTGGAATTTGATGTTATCTGCATATTCGCTTGATGTTATGTGCGAAATGTCTTTTATTATATGCTTTCAATCTCTGATTGGATTTCGCTTATTTCACTAACATTGATATTCTATAATCATCGCAAATTTGCAGTGCCCTTCCTGAGTAAATCAATCTTATTGTCTCTTTATATGAAACCAATTTCTGTTTTAGCATTTTGGCCAGGAACTTCTACGGAATCAATGCAAATATCAGTTTCTTATATTCATTATTTTAGCCAGATGATTAAATCATAGAATTTGTGAATTGAAATGAATTAGAAACCCACAATTCTCTTGCATGAGTCGCTAGTTAGTCACATGTATTACTCATTCCACATAGAGCCTCATAAATAGGAGATAGCACACCCGGAGTTTGAGCAGAAATCCTATCTCGTATCCTAGTTACTTCATATGTATCCTTTGATCTCACATGTATTTCAACAATCTCTAAATGATGAAAAGTGCGTCTTCAAATCCAATGGTCTGTTTGGGGAGGCGGGGAGAAGGCCGAAGAATTAGATTTCATTCAGTTTATATTTTAGAAATCAGTTTGGCGAATAAAGTGAACCACCTTACAATCAGCTTTACTTTATTCCATCTCTCTTATATATAATTTTTTTTTACAGCAATGCAGTGTGTTTCCACTCACGATTGCTGTTTGTGATAGATCATTGAAAGTTAACTCACTTTGGTAAAACTGCAACGCAGGGTCGATGAGATGTTACGTAACCTCAAACCTTTAGGTGACAGGCCAACGTCTGATCGATTTGACCATGTGGGATCCTCACCGTGTCAGTTTAGCTCAAAATTTAATGATTACGTCTATCCTATTGGCTCTAGGCAGCTTGTATGAGCTCTTGTCTATTTTTTAAGTGTTTCTATTAAGTTAATATCTTACAAATTGTCTCCGTCTACTTAACACCAACAGATTGTGCCTATCTGTGAGACATCTAAAAGCTTGTACAGACAAATTTACAATTTCTTACATTCTGTAGACAACTTTACAAGGTGTATGTATGTACTGAATAGGTGTGCATACATATGTGTAAGTAGAAACCATTATCAAATCAGAAGAGGTAGGCGAATAATAAGTAAATAGTTAAAAAACTACGATGTCACTTCCAAATGAATATTAAATATTGAATGATGTCTCGATTTCTGAGAAACCGATAATTATTCACAGAATACAAATATTTTATGATTTTATGTTGTTGCTTATATATTATACATTTACAAGGGTATGTATGCCATCAAGAATGACGGTTATTTCAATCAGATTCTTTAAATGGATACAGTCATGTACTTAAACATATTGTAATTTTAAATGTCTTAACAAAAGATATACAGAAGAAAGTCAAAAGCGAATAACTAATGGCAAGCCTGTTTTCCTGTACCAGTAACAGCGTTTTAGCTTTGATGGTGTAGAGTATCTGTTGCATTTTGTGTGTGCCCATAATAGACCATAGCTGGGATTGTGGTTGAGTGACGCCTTGGTGTATCCATACGTCAGTAGGCATTTGAGCCTGCTCTCTAGTAATCCGTGATCACCAGCAGTTTTAACAATGTGCTCAACAACCATGTTTGTCTAGAAAGGAGCACTGCGGAAGTCTTGGTCTTAGAAAGGCTGTGAAGGGGAACCGAGTGTCTAAGACTCCTTCATCGCAGAAGGAGGCTTACATATTCAGCTCTTCTTTTGGCCTCTACGAACAGAGCTAGCTGGTTGTAGCAACTGAAAGTAGAGAGTAAAGAGCAGAGCTGTGTGCAATAGTTACAAACTCTGATGCCCCAACACTATATCACAGTCGCTTTAATAATATATATCGGACTGTCCGATGATGGCTTAGCTGGCTGAAACTTCGAAGTCACTGCCAATACAATTCTTATTGAAGAATAGAAAAATTATACTCTTCAAAAATAAGGAGTAATCGTCCAGATTAATATAAAACTGTTTTAAAAATAAACATTAATATATATATATATATATATATATATATATA
>NC_068982.1:177652122-177659981 GCF_001194135.2 Octopus bimaculoides | reverse complement strand
TATATATACATATACACACACATACACACACATGCATACGCACACACATGTATACTTGTGTGCGCACGCGCGTGCGCGTGCGTGTGCATATGTGTGTGTATTCATGTATATTTTGTTTTTCTGTTTTTACTTTAGAGTCAATTTTAACAGGTTATCTGCTTGGTAGCAAAGCTGTGAAGGAAAGTATCTTGTTTTGTTCATCATCCTTTAAATCTGAAGAAAGTCTTGGAGATTTTTATAGTCCCAGACATCGCGATCCTTTGTAGTGTGTGAATTAAGGAGCTACATTCTCTCCCCATGAACCCAAGTTCAGTCATACTTTGCTCCACTTGGGACCGTTCGCATTCTTTTGGAGATGAAAGTGTATCTTTAGTATTGGATTTGTGAACTTCTTATCAATGCTCCATAGAGGCTCGTTTCCTCCTGTACTTTTTCTGAACAAATTAGTGTCCAGAGGCAGCTACACAACAGAGCATAACTTTTTCTTGTGTCATCCAGTTTCAAGTCATCCACAACGAAGCAGTTGTAATTTTGGTATTTCTGTTTCCTTGTGTATCAGTGAGCTACACTTCGGATGTCCGCAACATAAATGTCAAGGGCTTTACTGAATATATGAACAGCATCACAGAGTGGCTGTCCCCTTGGGCAATCACTTCAAGCTGGTGGCCCACTAAGAAATCAGGTCGGCTATGGCTTTGGCTATGCTCTCCGGAACTTTAGAAAGTCGAAGGTCTTCTAGCATTCATGCGTGGGGGACAGAGTCAAAGGCTTTCTTGTAGTCAAGCCACATTGAAACCATGTTCCTCATTCAGCATTATAGTTTTGTTTTATCAACAATTGCTCGGCACGTCTCCAACTCTCTTCTTCCCCGCTGCCAGAAGTTAATATACAGGGTTGGCCAAAAGTCACTCGACAGTAAATCAAAATTCCATAAGCACTTAATATTCAATTGAATTTATTCATTTGGAAAAATGGTGTCGCTCAAGAAGGACTTCAATTTGAACAATTTTCATGTTTCATATTTAGATGCTTTTATTAAATTCATTCAGTTGTTAAACATAAATAAACCTGTATAAAATATATACAGCATGATTAAACCTCTTCCTCCAAGACTATTGTGAAAGGAATAACATCATCTGAGCAGAACAAAGTCGGTAGTCTTTTTGTCATGTGGGTGATTATGCTTTTTGGGATCAGTTTTGTGTGTCAGAACTAACCATTGAGAGGTTGCTGATACAAGTTAATAAGATACGGTCGGTAGAGGGTTAGATTCTTGTACCAGTATCCAACAATCAAGTCTCTTCCAGGTGATTTTCCATCATGAAGTTTCTGAATTACAGTCTCAAGGTATTACCATCAATGCTGTATGTTTTGGGTGTAATGCACGGACAATAATTACTTCGAATTTCTTTCAGCCAGAGAGCATGTCGGCTAAATTCCATCTCTTCGCTTCAGATTATCCTCCAGAAGGAGCTTCTATATTTTCTGCTTCTCCTCTCATGTCTCTATACACTGCTGCTTGGTTCCAGTCAAATTTTCTGTTTGTTTTTTTCTCGGTTGCTCTCCTCTGATGTCGAAGTTTCTCACTGACAGCTCTTAGCTCTTGCTCGAGAGCGATCAGTTTGCAATTGAGTGTTCTCTTTTCGCTATTTCCAAACATCACTTCTGTCTCCTTTTTCACTTTTAGTTGGTGAGATGTCGTATAGTGATTTGCTTGTTTGCAAACAATAAGCATCGTCACATGGCTGGTGGTCTTCCATAAATCAGATATTTTTTTTTCTCTGTCTTGAAAATCTATCATAGCTATTTTGTCGTTGTTTCGGCTTTGTGTACTTTTTGTGTGTCGTTCATGTACTGCTTTGCAGTAGTAGTCAGGGCATGTAGACAGGTATGAATCTACCGGAATGAGTGTTCATTACATTGCTTTTAATACTCCTCTCCTATTTCATCAATAGCATTTAATACCGTATCCTTTGCTTACTTTGGTAGAAAATACTCTTTCTTCGAGAGAGTATTTCAAAGCCAAAGTTGTTTTTTGTTGAAAAACTTTATTAGGAGCATATTTCACCACTATATAATATTGACTACCACTCTAGTAGTCGTTGTGGTTGTGTCTGCCATTTATCATAGTCGTAGTAGAGGGACAGTGGCCAGTTGCATTGACCAGCAATGTTGTTTGGCTGGCAAGCAGTATGGTATCGGTTGGAATGTCGCTAACTGTGAAACCACGTGGTGTCCTAACATCGTCCACACTTTTAGTTTATTCTGTTTGGAAGAAAGTTAATTTCAGATCTGTTTTGAATGAAGTTACATTCACCAACTTTCTTCCTTTGTTCCACAAATGTTGCTTAGCGTAATTGTTAAAAAAATAGGTCTAGATGCAGATCGTCCCAGTATGCTTTTAATCTTGAGAACTAGGGTCGATGTAATCCAGTTACCTCTCCCCTGAACTTGCTGACCTTGTACCAAAATTTGAAATCAATCTATTCATATATCCAGCAACGAGGTTTTGTTTTGCTCTTTTATAAAAGTTAAATAAATCATTTCATAGCAGTCAAATGAATCATAATGCAGTTCATAACTCCAAGAAAAATGAGTTTGTGGTTACGGTTTCTTCAATAGATCCAGCTAGAAAGGGTTTGTTTACCTTTTGTGAGGATGTTTTCGTTCTGTTTTTCAGTTGTGTTGTCAATGTTTTCGATCAAAAATTCCTCAGTTAATTCATTTCAAGATTAAAAGATTATTTAACAGTTGTGGATTCTTCATACGTTCCCGCATACATACATACATACATACAGACATACATACATACATGCATGCTTACATACATACTAATGATGATGACGATGATGATGACAATGATGAGGATGAGGATGATGTCTACTACGTCAGGTGTAACCAAGGTCTAAATAGCAACAATATAATATCACTCCTTCCACTGCTTTCTCCCATTCTATACCCCCGTAGTCTAGTGTTTTATCAGCTATATGTATTTAAGCGTATGTGCACATACACACTCAGACAATCCTATGCATATACACAGGTATGTCTACAATTCTTACTGCTTTATGTTTTTAGATGTAGAAGGGAAATTGTCATTAGAATTAGGGACTAAAGAATCTGAAACGGTTCTTAAAATATATTTAAGGATTAGTTTAAGATTTCCCAACACCCACAGACGTGTTTCCGAATTTGTTTTTCATCAGTGCAGCCTGGCGTGTATTAAGGTTTTTCTTAATTTCTCTAATATATATGAAGGCTTAAAGTGATGAGTTTTTTAAACTTTGAGGGTTTTCTTTTTCTTCTTCTTGTACGAAAGTCTGTAATAGAATTCTTGTCGTAAAAGGCTAGCTTGGAAATTTAGCGTAAGTAAATATTAAAACGTTAAGTAGTTTTATAGACAGCATAGATCACAGTATTAGGTAGAAAAGGGAATTTAAATTCACCATTTATTTTACGCTAAGGTTCGATTGATCCATAGAAACTAGACGATGAGCAATATTTAATTAATCCTTACAGAAACTTCAAAAGAAATTTTAGGATTTTTAGTCGTTAATTCTAATTACAATTTCCTCTATAATGCTGAAATACAAAAATATATATATAGTTGTGTGTGAGTTTGTGTGTGTGTGTGTGTGTGTGTGTGTTTGCGCTCGCGCGCTCGCTCGCGTACAATAAGATGGAATCACACATCATGCGACATAGTCACTGGAAAAACTTCGATCAACTAAGATTATTTAAGTAATCACTAGAAAAAAGTCTTAAATTGTTTATTTATGTATGCATGCATGTATGTATGTATGTCATTACTCAGTCTTATTTCAAGATTTCTTGCGATTAAAGAACCGGTTTCTAACCTAGATCCAAGTCTCCTTCATTAGAATTTCAACATCGACAACATATTTTTGTATGTATGTATGTATGTATGTATGTATGTATGCATGCAAGTGTGTGTGTACATGTATGCGTGTGTCGCATGTATACATGTGTGTACATTTGTATGTATTCTGCATATTCATGTGTTTGTGTATTTGTGTGTTTTTATGTGTGAGTGTGTGTTTGCATGAGTGTGTGTGTGTGTGTGTGTGTGTGTGTGTGCGTGTGTGTGTCTACCTATGTCTCCTTGTGTATGCATGTCTGAGTGTGTCTGTGTGTGTGTGTATGGGTTTTCGTGACTATGTACTGTGTCTATAGGTATGTATGTGTATCTCATTTCCCGTGGACGTGTGTCTCCATATGCGTTCTTGTGTGAAGTGAAGTGAAGTGTGTGTGTATATGGTCATGTGCTTCAGTCTTCACTTGTGTATGTATGTGTGTGTGTGTTTGTCTGTTCATATAATCTATGTACCTATCCGTCTGTATGTCTAGCTGTTTACTTTCGTATCCATATGCTTATATACATGTGCATACACATACACACACATCTATCTACATAACAATCCACTAACTATTCTACCTGTATATGAATACAAACTATGGGTATGGAGGTGTGATTATCTCCTACGTACATTTCCTATTTAGTACTGGAGATGTTTCATTTATGAGAACGTACTCCTGTGTTTGTCTAAGTGTTGGGTTCTTTGGGTGCTTGGCTAAAATGCGGATGTCAAGTTGACTCAAGTTGCCTCCATCTTGGTCTTTGGCATGTTGGTAGAGTATGGAGGATTGTTTTTTGTCGTCATATTGTCTCAAATGTTCATTTAGTCTTTCCGTAATGATCCTAGATGCCTCCCCTATGTAAGTCATGTTCATGTCTTTACGAGCACCTTCTATATATCTTATGCTGTAGATTACTTTCTGGTTCTACAGTTAATGCCAGGTCTAATCCTACATACCATGCAGTTATTGGTGCACATGGTATTTTCAAAGAGGTACGTCCTATATAGTTGTGATCTGACGGAGTTCCCTGGCTTTTCAACAATCTTAATGTTGAGTTTGGTCTCCTTCAGAGCTTTCCTAAATCTACAAGCTAGTTCTCCATGGGCTGTAGCTTCTACAAACATCACTCCTTGATATTTGTCGGTTTTATACCACGTGTTCACCCTGTTTACTTTGTCACAAACTCTTTGCATCCTATTCAAGTCTTTGATTCTATATCTAGGGCAGGTATCACTGGTATTATTACATATAATGTTATCTAACTATTTTCTCGTACCCCTGCATACCCGAACCCTATCTTTCTGATCATATTCAGAGAACTGCATGCGGTGCATGAAGTTCTGTACATGTTTCTTTGTTTCATAGGGTTCGCATAGTGGGGACACGTTGTTCATTATCCTAACTAAGTCTTCTATCAGTATGCTAATTTCATGTGTGACAAAGCTGAGTTCTTGTGAACAATATATTTCGAAACTATGGGTTTCATGTAATAGGAGTGGAGGAACTGCATTCTGTTCTTAACAGTCTCTAACCAAAGTTCAGTATTAAAGACGGGGAGTCTATTGTTAGGGTACTTAATGGGATAATCTATAGTTACCTTGATACTTTGGTGGATAGAAGTAGCTACTTGCTGGATACTCTCCACTAGGTTCCTCTCAGTTTCTACATTACCGTTACTAGAGTTGGTCTTAACTATGACATCAATGCCATCTACATACCTACTGTAAAGTAGAAGAGTTGTGGACTGTTCTGCTAAGGATTGCTTAAGTTTTCTGTCCCACCAGGTCATGAAGAGGCCGGTCACATCTCCAGCTACACAAACACCAATGGCTGCATCTTAAACTTGCATGTATAGTTTCTTCGTAAACTTTACTATGTAGTTCTTCAAGGTGGTTCTTACACTAGCCCCTATTACATGTGGACTTATTCTTTTCACCTGATTGTTGTTCTCAGGGTCTTGGGTGGGTACAGTTCAGCTACTCCAGCGCTGTGCGGTATTTTTCTTCACTGCTGAGGTGATGGTGAATAGTCTTCCCGTCTGTGACCTGGTGGGGCAGAATCTACTGAGGTCATGGGCGTCTAAATAGTCACTGTCGTAGCTTAGTCTAAGGAGGAGGCCCAGTTCTCTCGTGTTGACTTAACGGAACTCTACTTCACTCTCACAGGTTATCTCAATGCATTTCTCCATAGCAAAATCTATGTCTATTGATGGGTAGAGTGAAACCACATCCATACTACTCATTACACAACCTGTGAGGTCGTTGGAGTGGTTGCAAGTACTGATTCTACTAAGGAGATCTTCCGTGCTCATGCAGATATCTGGGGACATTTCTATGAGAAGTAATACATGTGAGAGGAAGTAGGACAGTCTACAATTGCTGGAGATATTCGCTCTGCAAACTGGTCAGGTTGGGGGCCCCCATGACATGTTTTATGTAGGGTTTGTGGTCTTTGAGTAACCCATATAGTGTAAGAACATCATTGTTGGATGCTTGGAAATTGTGTGCAATCTGTTTCTTAGGTTGGAGCATGTTGCACCACATCTCCATGTGTGCATTGAGGAGTTTTTCCACTCTTTCATGTTCCTGTGGTGCAACTTCTCTCATGCTACTGATGTGTTGCTGCATGGTCTGGACATAGTTCTGTGGGCTGTCTATTGACAGTCTGCTAGACTTGTCCGTAGGTAGGCACACCAATTCCAACTGTACTGCACCGTATATTCCAGAAGTGTAATTGTTGTTGATGTTGGCGGTGGAGGTATTGTTTTTCGATGTCCTGGCACCGAAGTCCTCTGGTAGTTTACAATACACTTTACAGATTAGTTTAACTTTCTAGATTTTCTGGTTTATGAAGGTCAAGATTAATCATATCTGGGGCTATCATTCTTTCTTTCTTTCTTTCTTTCTTTCTTTCTTTCTTTCTTTCTTTCTTTCTTTCTTTCTTTCTTTCTTTCTTTCTTTCTTTCATTCTTTCTTTCTTTCTTTCTTTCTTTCTTTCTTTCTTTCTTTCTTTCTTTCTTTCTTTCTTTCTTTCTTTCTTTAATCTTCGCACACATACACATATAGGCATGCATTTATGTACATACGCATAAGCACATATCTGTCTATCTATATAGTTATGAAAGTGTATATGTGTATGTGCGTGCGAATGCTTGCGTATGCGTGTGTGCTTGTATGTATATATGTGTATGTGCGTGTATGTGTGCGTTTGTGCGCATGTATTCCTTTATCACGCAACAGAAGGCTTACATCCTTGTTATTCATCGTGTTTAATGCCTCTAGATAAAGAATGTGGTTAGCAAACCTTCATTTCCCTTACGCGTATCGATGGTTAACGTTCTTACTTAGTCAAAGCCAAAGGGAAACCACTCCAGAGAAAATATTTCAGACGCTGTCACAGAATGATATGTTCGGTTCGAAAATTGTTATTTAAAGAACAATAAACATCTCATTTATCTATTTACCTTTTTATCTTTCTAGAATTTTGTGTGTCTGTCTGTCTGTCTGTCTGTCTGTCTGTCTGTCTGTCTGTCTGTCTGTCTGTTCCCCCGATATCTGTATCTACACACATATATACTGACACATATATGCATGCGTACATATATATATATATATATATATATATATACATATATATATGCATATATATATGTGTGTGTGTGTATGTGTGTGTATGTGTGTGTGTATGTGTGTGTATGTGTGTGTGTATGTGTGTGTATGTGTGTGTGTATGTGTGTGTATGTGTGTGTATGTGTGTGTGTATGTGTGTGTATGTATGTGCGTGTGTCTAAAGTACAGCACTTTGCAATCGAAGTAGCCAGGAAAAAAACTGTAACATCAGATGGGAATTAAATGAAATTTACTATAAAATGCACCATCTGAAGTGACCAGCATTGGCATTTTACATAGAGAAATTCGGTATCTCCCTGAATATTATATCCCTCCACTTACTATGTATGTATATATATATATATATATATA
>NC_068982.1:177650432-177651678 GCF_001194135.2 Octopus bimaculoides | reverse complement strand
CACACACACACACACACACACACACACACACACACACACACACACACACACACACGCACACACAAATGGATATAAACAGCCATGCGCAATGTGTTACCCTAAAGGAAAAATATAATTGTCACTAAATGCGTGTAAGGGTGTCAAGACAAACGCTGCTAGAAATAAGAGCTAAAATGCTCTGATGCTGTAGTAGATGTACATAATTGTATACATATATGCTCTCGTGAGCATATATGTATACAGTTATGCACTTTCACAACAACATTAGAGCATTTTAGCTCTTATTTTTAGCAGTGTAGGTGTCTTGACGCCCTTAGTCGCCTTTAGTGACATATACATATATATATATATATATGACTGAAACAAGTAAAAAATAAAAGATAAGTGTATATATGTGGTTGTATGTATGAGGTGAAAGGGGAGAAAGGAGGAAACATATTACTCGTTTAGACAAGTGCAAAAAATAGTGGCCGTAAGACTTTCTAGTGCACCCAAAACTGATAGAGGGAAGTAGTGCGGAAGATTATTGACACCTGGCTTCTAACAGAATGGACTCAGATATAGATACCTAGGGAATCACCTAATTTATCAGGTGTAGATTCATGAGAATAAGATTAACACCCAACATTAAGTCTAAGGACCACACACACAGTCACACGTATATATATTTGTGCTGCTTACTTCTGTGTATAATTATATATAAAAACTGTAGAACATTAGTTGAACGATTGTTCAGTACATGTTGATACAACGTCAAACATATTCTTATAAGGATAAGTTAATGTCGCCTTCGTCACACTACACCAAAATCTCGAAGTCACTGTCCGCCTTCTTATAAGGTATAAGGTCAGGCGTGGCTGTATGATAAGAAGTATGCTTCCGTCCCACATAATTACGGGTTCAGTCCCACTGCGTGGCACCTTGGGCAAGAAACTTCTACTATGGCCTCCGACCGACCAAAGTCTTCAGGTTTAGTAGATTGGAATTGATAGAAGTCTATCGTATATACATATATGTGTGTGTATATGAGGGGTTTTGTCTCCTTCCACCGTTTGACAATCGGTGTGACTTTGTTTAAGTTTCCGTTAATCTAGTTGCTTGGCAAGAAGGACCGATGGAATAATTACTGGGCTTAAGAAAATAGTAC
Organism: Octopus bimaculoides; assembly: GCF_001194135.2. Lineage (NCBI taxonomy): Eukaryota > Metazoa > Mollusca > Cephalopoda > Octopoda > Octopodidae > Octopus > Octopus bimaculoides. Next base: position 177,650,531 of record NC_068982.1, on the reverse strand, counting down.
TGGGATTGATTCCCCCTACCAAAACCTTTCAAGGTTGTGCCCCACCATTGCCGCAGTCGAATGTCTATAAAAGATAAATGGTATGTAAATGTATGTAGG
>NC_068982.1:177645449-177649970 GCF_001194135.2 Octopus bimaculoides | reverse complement strand
GGTTTGTATGATAGTGTATAGAGGAATATATTATTTAAAAGAGTTCCACCTCTGTTTTTTATGTTTTATTTATATTCTTATAAAATTAATGTGGGATATAGAATATGGAATATATAATATGAATAGTGAAATGAAATGAAGTATTGAATGTCTTATTGAATATATGAAATATTGAGTATTAAATATATATAGGGGCTAGTATACTTTCCTTCAGAGCAGTCATCAAGGTCCCGTCTAGATTGTTTCAAGGTCCACTGTTAATTTTACACTGGGGGGGGGGGATCATAGTTGGGAGCAGTAGTCAAGGCGGCTGAGGACAAATGTCCTACAGTGGACCATCATGGTTTCCTTCTCTCTAGTTCTGAAGGTTCACATGATCTAGCCAGCCGTCTGCACTTTGTCGCCTTTTTAGTAATGTGCACTTGGAAAGAGGTATCGTCACGCATTGATTTAGGCTCTGGGATTGTAATCGCCCCTGGGCCAGTGTACCCTGTAAGTTTTTCGTTCAGTTTTGGGTGCTGGTAGCGCAGGGCTTGGAATTTTCCAGCATTAAACTGCATATGATTGTCCTTAGCCCATCTGTAAACTATGTCCGACTCCTACTGAGGGCATGCAACATCGCTAGGGTTTTTTATTTTCTGCGAGACTTTTGTATCGTTTGTGTAGCTAGCAAGGGTAGCTATCCGGGGAGCTGAGGGCATATCTGAAAGAGGGCCATTCTGAAAAGCCGTGGTCCCAAGGTAATGTTCTGCGGGACACCAATCACAATTTTTTTGTTCTTAGGTGGATCCATTGGCCGCCACTGCTTGACTTCTATCTTTCAGAAGGTCATGTAACTACTATCCAAGTTTGTAGCATATCAGACCATGATCTACTTTATCAAAAGCTTTTGCAAAGTCAAGGTATATTATGTCAACATTTGAGTTTTTGAGTAATTGTTTCAGCACCCAGTCATAGTGCTGTAGGAGCTGGGTCAGGCAGCTCCTGTCTGGTCGAAAACTATGCTGGGTATCACTCAGCAAGTCATTTTCCTCAAGGAATGCGATTAGTTTCCCTCTGACTATTCATTCCATGGCTTTGCTGATGTGTGAAGTCAGAGAGGATAGGCCTACAATTTTTGGCATCTGCTCTGCTTCCACCTTTATGGATTGGGCATAGTATTCCCCCCTTCAGTTTGCTTGGCAGCTTGCCATCTGCAAGAAAATTCTGGAACAGAATCTGTAGTGGTTTCACCAGGGCATGTTTACACGACTTGAGGAGAATTGCTGGGAAACCATTGGGGCCAGCAGCTGAGTTTCCAGTCGTCGCTGGTTATAGGTGAGGCGGCAAAGCAATCTACTGGTTCGTTCATTTGTCTGTGTTCCAACGGGGTGGTACAGACACATTTGAACTGGTCATGCAGTACCTCACTGATCCTAGTTGGGTTATCTGTGAGGGAGCCATCCTTCTGGAGGGGAGGTTCTATTTTGCAGCGTACTGAGACTGTTTTTTTGGGGGGCAGGGGGATAATGAAAGAACGTTTTGATGTTTTTTATAACCCATGCTTCTTTGTCTGCTTTTCCCTTCGCAGGATTGGTGCTGGCTTTTTTCAGTCTCCATCAGTGTCGTTTTTCGGCGGGACCCTTCATTACTTTTAGGATGTTGGTTGAAGCGATTTGCAGCCTTCGTCCATTGTCTCATGAGGACCTTTCTCTTCATTGGAATCTTGTTGCTTTTTGTGTTGGCTTTGTGCTCTGGGAGATATTTCTGGCATATGGTTTGCATAACAGACATGAAATATTCTAGTTTCATGCCAACGCCTGGTGTGGAGAGACATTTCGGTCAGTCCTGTCTGAGGATCTCTTTTTTTGGATCGATTTCTAGTCTGCTTTGTGAAAGTTCAGGTTGGAGAGATTTTGGGTGCTTCCTTTAGGCTGTATGTCTCTGGTTACTTTTGACCCATACATAGACAGCTCTATTATGTTGTGATCTGAAACTAATGTCGGTGTCACTTTCACATTATGAATGATGTCCATATTGTTTGTGAAGCAGAGATCTAATATCTTATTCGCCCTGGTCAGTCAGAGCACAATTTCCTCCATGAATAGGGCATTGGTGAGGTTGAGCAGGGACTCCACCTGTACTTGTTTAGAATGAGTCATTCCTGAGAGCATGAGGCCCTCGTACCAATTGACACTGGAGAAGTTGAAATCATCTATAAGAAACACTCTCACATGATGTTCCAATTTCATGAGGGTTTCTTTTATTCTTGTGAGGCAATATTCAAACTTGCCTGTGTGGGTTAGAGTATCCGGTAGGCGATATTTATTGCATATGACTATATTGTATTGTCTTATGTGTAGAACTTGAGTGTCACATACTGAATTTGAGTATGACAGTAAGACCTGGGGAGTGAAGTCCTCACTGTTGTATACAGCAATTACACCATGGCTCCTTTCTCTTTTGTCCGTTCGCAGAATGGTATATTTTGGCACGTGTACTTCTGCATCATCTATATCAGGCTTAAGATGAGTTTCCACGAGTGTTATGCATACGGCTTGACTGCATGCAGCAAGGTTTCTCAGGGGAAATATTTTGCTTTTGTTGTGATGCAACAGGCTTCCAGTATTTAGTAAAAATATTGGCGTGACGACTGTGATGGCGTTAACGGACCCCACCCCATGTCTGTTGATTGTTGTGGTCTTGTGCAGTGGTGGGCAAAGTTCCGTGTTTGCGCTTGATGTAGCAAGGTCAGCTGCTGCACAATCTTTTGCGCCATGCACAAAAAAGACTCTTGCTCAGCTGCTGATTTTTGCATAGTATCTGAAGAACGCATTGCATCTGCATACTTTCTCTTTGGAGACGATTAGTGCTTTTCTTCTGGAAAGTATTTCTCCTTAAGGCCCTTGCAGTTTTGACGGGGTCTCGGATGAGCAAACCGGCAGTTTCTACCGTATTCCCCATGCCAAAATTTGTGTTTGCAGGTAAAATATACACGTTTTTCTCGTCTTTACTCCAATTTTATTCTCTCCTCTAGAGTTGGGGATTCCATTGAAGCCTCCAAATATGAGTTGTTTTTTGTTTGGTTGTTTCAGGTTTCGGTTTTAGTTGTTTCTTCATTTGCTTTTCCTTTTCCTTCCTCTTCTTTTTCTTTTTTATGTTTTTTTTCGTGGTCTTTCCTTCCGTTACTGGTGGTAGCCATTACATTGCCCTGGTTGTCCACAGGGGTGGGGCTCCATTCTTTTGTGGGACCACAAAATGCTCTCCTTATCGAAAATGCTCTCCTTATCGAAAATATGTGTGAAAGGAACATCACTGATCTATAAATTACGTCACTTAATTAATTAACTAACTAATTAATTGATTATATAATTAATAGATTCCAGCTTGTCGAAGCTTTGCACACAACAGCAGAGTTAACAATTGCGGTTTTAGTGCCTATGTACGATGAATCTGACGACAAGCACCATTGTAGAAACACATGTATCCTACGGTTTGATGACGCCATTCATGGTCCCTTGCTGTTTTTCACACATATTGTCTATGAGTAGAATTTTTTCTCTGGAAATAATTTCTGCAGCGTATGTTTTCCATATCCCAGTGTACAAGAATATGTTAAATATATGTAAGATAATGCAATTAAGTATTTTATAAACCGATTTACCACTTTTTTGGTCCTTTTTTTCTGTCTCCATCTCTCTTTCTATATAGTATATCCATGAATGTGTACACGCACACACACGCACACGCACGCACGCACACGCACGCACGCACACACACACACACACACACACACACACACACACACACACACAGGTATACATACAATATATATATACATCTACAAACACAAATACAAATATTTACATACATACAACATACCCCCACACACGTATACATACAATATATACAAACATCTACACGCACGCACATACAGATACGCAAACACACACACAAACACACATGTATTACGTTGTGAGTAAATGACCTTCTCTTCATTTTTCTCTCCTATTCGCTATCTCTCCGTCTCTCTCTCTCTCACCTCCTATTCCCCTCTACCTACCTCAATATACATATCTATCTTCCTAACTTAGTTGCCGACTTACCGCTCTAACCATATATATTGAAATATTTCTATCAATTTACGTAAGGTTTATGTAATGGATGCATTTCCTATTATATATTAGGCAAAGCTGAGACGTACGTATTAAATGATTTCAAAATATATCACTATTTGGTTTGATTTCATTATTACATTATATATATATATGTGTGTGTGCGTGTGTGTGTATGATATAATATATTCATTCAATACATGTTACAGCGTGTATTATTTAAACTGAAGCTTGTTTTCCCTTGACTTGAGTCTCACATCATAGCAATTTCGGATGATACATATATTCGGCCATCTATTCATCCATTTATGCATACTTGTATGCATATAATACTCCCAAACCCTTGCTTTTATACACCTGCTTTCATACACACTCACACAGACACACACACATATTTGTATATATATATATATATATATATATATAT
>NC_068982.1:177643970-177644781 GCF_001194135.2 Octopus bimaculoides | reverse complement strand
ATATATATGTGTGTATGTATGTATGTATGTATGTATGTATGTATGTATGTATGTATGTATGTATGTATGTATGTGTATATATATATATAAAGATATAAATAAATGGCAACAGATGGATAATGGTTCATTCACTACAGCTGTTTCCAACGAGTTTTTTTATTGGAACAACTGTAGTGAATGAACTATTATCTATCTGTTATTTATTGTTCACCTTACCTGTAAACTGCAACTAGCGTGGATACGGAGTCCATTAAGTGCAGTACGAGTGGTGCAATGTGTGTTCCTAAATACTGCCTTAAGACTCACAATATACTCAGTCGGGTCGGTTGATTGTATATACAACTGGAATAATAATCTGGTTGTACTTCGGTATGTATGCATGCATGTATGTATGTATGTATTTTTTCCTCTGATTTCGGTGTAAAACACGATTTCCGTTTCGGGTGCTTTACCATTGAAGTACCTGATTCACTTGAATCTTGAACTTATACATGTATGTATGTATGTATGTATGTATGTATGTATGTATGTATGTATGATGTATGTATGTATGATGTATGTATGTATGATGTATGATGTATGTATGTATGATGTATTTATGTATATGAGTGTTCCTATTTGTATCGTGTTAGTATCACGCCCGTGTCTGTGTGCATGTACCGGCACGCGCGTACACACTTCTATCTATCTATCTACCTATCTATCTATCTATCTATCTATCTATCTATCTATCTATCTATCTATCTATCTATCTATCTGTCTGTCTATCTATCTATCTATCTATCTATCTGTCTGTCTATATGCATATATA
>NC_068982.1:177640595-177643833 GCF_001194135.2 Octopus bimaculoides | reverse complement strand
TATATATATATATATATATATATATATGTGGTAGGTGTGTTTATGCGTGTTTGTGTCTGTGATTATGTAGACACACCTAATATACTAGAAATATCTTCATATGAATCTTTCTACATATTAGGAAATGTACGGCAACACATATCTACATTGACACAGCCATCACCATCGAATATTGCCTTCATCATTATCATACGACTATCATGTGTCGTTGTTCTGTTGTTGATTGGTGCTCCTTCTTTGTTTTATAATTAATTACTGTTATTGTACTGATGTCGATGTTTGCTTTCTTAATGTACTTCAATTTCCCTGGTTGTTAACCACACCATTATTATCATCATCATCATCATCAGCAGTAGCAGCAGCATCACAATAATGATAATGATGATGATGATACTGCTACTGCTGTCGATGTTGATTACAATGCTGACGACGCTGACGAAAGTGGGCAACGATGACGATGATGAAGAGAAGTAGATATAAACTTTGATAAACAGAACTACATAAACAGAACAGTAGACACGCTCCAAAAACAAGAAGAGAGACAAATTGTTTGAGATAAGAGGAATTGAGTTGCCTATAGTTGAGAGTATAAAGTAAAGGGACAAGGAAATTGGACATATCCAGGACTTTTTAAGCTGGTAGCATAAAGGATAAAAGACAAAATATAGCAGTAAATGAAGAACACACAAAAAAGGACTATGTAAGAAGGACCAGCAATGTATCTATATCTAATTCACTAAAAATGTTATCACAGCTATCGACCCGTGTACCGTCTCGATCATACAGCGCGTCATTAACTGGAACATTCAAGAATTACAGGATATTGAGAGGGAAACCAGAAAACTGATGACGATTTCAATACGTTCCTCAAAAAGGTGGTTTTGATTGACTATATAAAACGCAATGATGTTGGAAGAGATTTGATAAGTGTAGATTTGTGTTAGAAAGTAAAAGCAAACAAAAATACAGAGGGCTATGAAAAAAAAAAAAGAAAAGAAAAGAAAAGAAAACTGAACAAGTACAATTATATAGAATTTTCTTCAGAAACATTGCCCGCAAACGCATGGGTTAGTTAAGGAAATAGGCTCTAGAGTAAGCTACAGAAGGCGCTATAATGGTAGCCCAAGACAAGGCTATAAGGATACGAACAATCAGAACGCATAAATAAAGACAATATATCATCGTTTTGTCGCTTATGCAGTGAGAAGGAAGAGATTATAGTCTACATATTGTCAGAGTACATGTAAGAATCTGACGCAGAAACAACAGGAAGTTTGCAAAAACGACGGAATTGCATCATTTATATGTTAACAACCGTGTAAAATATACTTGAACAATGAGAAAAGTGATATAATTCAAGACCAATGAAAGTTATCGAAAATGACTAAGCAAAAATTTTATGGAAACTGAAAATGTAGACAGACAATGAACTAGCTTATGACACCTTCCATCCATGTCGAGTCTTCCAAATATGGTCATGGGCTAACTTTAGATATTGTTGTTCTCATTCAAGTCCGACCATCTTTGCATTTCAATTTGTGAGGTCCCACGTATAAGTGGCAGTCAATAGTGAAGTTGAGAATCTCATTCACCAAATGGCTTACCTTCTCTTAAAACCGCAACGAAAGGACATAAACGTATACATTATCTGTTGCATTACATAGCGTTTGTTGTACTTTTGATACGAATAGATGCTTAAAAAGCTTTATATAATTTTTTATTGAAACTTAGTCTCTAATAAACACACAGAAGCGCACACACAGCACATGCACACGCATAAATACAGAGTTTATTGAAACTAAATGCTAATCTCGAGATTTGTGCTTCGTATCACTGCTATCTTCAGACGCCAACAATTATTGATATAATAATTGTTGTAACACCATTTGTAACTTATCTATTAAAATAAAGACATAAACGCTTATAGAGAGGCTAAATTATATTTCGACAACAAATGTAAAAATACCACTGTTTGGTGGTACATTTACAGTTGTTTAAATACAATTTAATCTCTCTATTAATGCATATGTCTTTAGTTTAACAGATAATTCAAGAGGGAAATCAGACAATAATAATACGAATAGATGAAACACCAAATGCAAAACCTAAACACATTCCACTAACGACAAAATGCACTCACAAACAGACACGTTTTTACTACTCCCTACTTTTAGCTAAAACAAAATCAAAGTCAACAAAACACCAAATCTAATCAAAAAACAAACAACCTTAATTAAATGAACAAACAAGATCAGTAAATGAAAAACCCAATAAAAATAAAATTACAAAGCAAAGTACAAGCCACAATCAAAACCAACAAACAAAAGTAATCAGTGAAAAAGTACAAAAATAGCAGTCAATCAATACGCACCAAAAATAAAATCAATGAAGAGACATGCACAAGAAACCTCACTCACTCAAGAGAATATAAATATATCAAATAACGGAGTTATCGCCTGAAGATCGCAGAGGCTTGAAACTTGAGCTGCGAGATAAATATTCAGCTTCAGTAAAACATGCTCTGTAACATATTGACCATCTGTGTATGATTCGTCGGGCATAATTCAAGATTTGTGTGTCTGTATTCGCGCACGTGTATGAAAACACACGTACGTATATATGTGTGTGTGAATACACATGCATGTGTAGAATTAAAAATGAAAAATTGGTGTAGCACAAACATTGAGGCTCTTAATATTTTCAAATTTAAAATAACAGAAGTTAAGTGTTTTATGGGGATTGATAATCCTGGCAATGCCCAACATTCGTCCAAGATATTGGTGATGTTGGCATTTAACGGACTCATCAGGTTTTGACAGGTTCTAGTTGTTCTATACAGCTAGGTATGAGTTGTGAGTCAGTCAGCTAGGTTGATACAAGATTATATGTTGGCAGTAGCAGGTTTCCATCAGCCTCTGTTAGAAATGGTCCTACTTCAAAATATATATATGTGTGTGTGTATGTGTATGTGTGTATGTATGTGTGTGTGTGTGTGTGAAAGTGCGTGTGTTTGTGTGTATGTGTTTCTATGTGTGTCTGTGCGTATGTGCGAATGTGCATGAGTGTGTGGGTTTGTGTGTATGCGTTTGTGTGGGTATGTGTGTGTTATAATGTAACGTTTCTCAGAAGATCTGAAAGGTCTAACATTGCCCAATTTGTACGGAAATGTTGAAATATTTAGCACACACACACACACACACACACACACACACACACACACACACACACACACACACAC
>NC_068982.1:177638297-177639434 GCF_001194135.2 Octopus bimaculoides | reverse complement strand
ATATATATATATATACGTAGACAAGTGTTAGTCAAATAGTGGATTTGATCTAATTGGTTAAACACCTACCACATAAAGTTGCTTGACTTCTACCCAAACACACGAAGCCACACAATCAACGTATCTATTAAATGTTTAATGCAATATATATGCTAAATAACTTTTGTCTGTCTATCTATCTATCTATCTATCTATCTATCTATCTATCTATCTATCTATCTATCTATCTATCTATCTATCTATCTATCTATCTATCTGTCTCTCTGTCTCTCTGTCTATTTAGCCAGGCAGCAATCTATCTTCCTATTTTTCTAGGCACGCATACACAAATTTGTATATATGTATACAACTTTTTAGAAGCTAAATCATTTTGAATTGTTTCTTTTAGTTTCACACTGCCGGTTATTTAAACGATGGAAAAAGAGAGGCAACGTGACATATACAAGCAAATATATTTGTAATATATCCTAAAAAGAATTGGCATTGCGATGATTGGTTACCGAAATTACAAAGAACTGTGTCACACATTTATCTATTCATATAACAGTTATATGTAAAAGTGTGTCTATGCGTATGTATGTGTGAGCATAAACAAGCAGACACACACGCACGCACGCACTTTCGGAAAGTGACAGCTACCCTCAACCAGCAGACTAAGGTGACACTTGCTTACTGGTCATGCTTCAAGAACCCTGCTAAAAATTCTTGCAGTTTCAAGCAATTCTGATTTTTGTAGATGTTCTATCTTTACATTTATACTTTTGAGCCATGTTGGTAGCTGGGTGCTGCTGCTGCTGATAATAATAATAATAATAATAATAATAATAATAATAATAATAATAATAATAATAATAATAAAAAGATGGTATAAACACACGCCAGAAAAGGTCACAGAAAACGAGAAAGCAACCATACTCTGGGATATGCCAATACACACAGATAGAGAAATTAAGGCAAATAGACCAGATATAGTTGTCAAAGATCATGAAGAAAAAAAATGCTTTCTAATTGATGTATCAATACCAGCAGATGACAACGTTTCTCTAAAAGAAATGGAAAAACTTTCAAAATACAAAGACCTGGAAATAGAGATAACTCGAATGTGGAATCTAAAAACAGAAACAATTCCTATCATAG
>NC_068982.1:177634370-177638054 GCF_001194135.2 Octopus bimaculoides | reverse complement strand
CTACAGCACGTACCCAAGGCGCACAGAGCTGCGCTCGGTAGTGAAGTGAAAGCACGTTATAAAAATAAAACTACTGAATAATAATAATAATAATAATAATAATAATAATAATAATAATAATAATAATAATAATAATAATAATAATAATAATAGATGCCTTCATGCAATACCAAGTAGTGGCTCTCATTGCTTCTGATCTTAACTGATTGGAAGTGTTATCATGTACATTGTTTTGTCTTGGTATAAAAGATGGACTACAGCAAATATTCTGCTCAATACCACAGATTTGCTTGTCAGTCGCTTGACCTTCATCAGTTGAGCATGTTCCTTAGAGGCTGACGATATGTGCATCTTTGATTACGCGCAGAAGTAGTGGGGGAGCATCATAGCCATGTGTTGAGAGGAATTCTTTGTTGTTTCCATAATTCATTTTTGCAAACATGGGTGTTTTGTTAATCTTTAAACAGCCCTTATTCAGGGATCTTTTGAGCGGGATGGGTTACTCAGCTTAAACAAAATTCTAACTGGACCCCCACCTGCAATGTCATGCACTGTTTATCTTAATATGAGACCTCTTTGTCATGATGCGTATATTTTAGCCCAGTATCACTTTGACTGCATGCACTGCTTTCTCACCCACTCAATAATAATAATAATAATAATAATAATAATAATAATAATAATAATAATAATAATAATAATCCTTTCTACTATAGGCACAAGGCCTAAAATTGTTGGGGAGGGGACTAGTCAATTACATCAACGTCAGTGTTTCACTGGTACTTAATTTATCGACCCCGAAAAGATGAAAGGCAAAATCGACTTCGGTGGAATTTGAACTCAGAACGTAGTGACGGGTGAAATACCGCTAATATTTCGCCCGGCGTGCTAACGATTATTATTACGAGTTCAAATTCCGCCGAGGATGACTTTGCCTTCCATCCTTTCGGAGTCGATAAATTATGTACCAGTTGCGTACTGAGGTCGATCGAATCGACTGGCCCCCTCCCCCAAAATTTCAAGCCTTGTGCCTATATGAGAAAGGATTATTATTATTATTATTATTATTATTATTATTATTATTATTATTATTAAGGCGGTGATCTGGCAGAATCGTTAACAGGCTGGACGAAATGCTTATTGGTATTTCGCCCGTCGCTACGTTTTGAGTTCAAATTCCGCCGAGGTCGATTTTACCTTTCATTCTTTCGGGGTCGATAAAATAAGCACTAGTTGAAGACTGGTGTTGATGCAACCGACTCATCCCTCCCCAAAAATTGCTGCCCTTGTGGAAATATTTGAAACCATTATTATTATTACTTCCGCCTTAGCGAACGCGGCAGTATTGTTTTTCAGTCGCGTTTGTTCGTTTGTTTGTCCGTGGACAAGATATCTCAAGAACTGCTGAATAGATTCGGATGAAACGTACAAGGATGTTTGGCCTCGTGACTGGCAGGAACTGATTAAATTTTGGGATCGATCTGGTACCGGACAAGGATTCTCGATAATTTTTCCTGTTTTTTACTTAATTTTTGAGAACGGTCCTGTTCATTTTTAATATTCTCGTTTGTGACAGCAGTCGAGTTTATTTCAGATATTCTCACATTAAAGATCATCTCTGGCTAATCGTTGAGGGGACGTTGATGTTACCATGGCGGAGGTTTGCGCTCTCTGAGTGCACTTGTTATAATTATAATTATTATTATTGGCAGAATCCTTAGCTCTCCGGGGCGGAATACTTAGTGACATTTCGTCTACCTTCACGTTCTGAGTTCAAATTCCACCTTAACCTTTCATCCTTTCGGGGTCGATAAAGTAAAATACCAGTTGAGTACTGAAATTGAGGCAATTGACTTAACTCTCCTACTCCGAAATTGCTGGTCTTGTGCCAAAATTCGAAATCATCATTATTATTATTTGATGAAAACTCTTAGCTTTTTTCGCTTGGTATGATGGAAAGTGTCAACTGTCCTCAGCCAGCAGACAAAGGTGACACTTGTTTACTGGTCATGCGTCAAGAACTTTGCTAAGAATTCTTGCAGTTCCGGGCAGTACTGATCTTTGTAGGTGTTCTACCTTTACATTTGTATCAATCTTTTTGAGCCATGTTGGTAGTTGAGTGCTGATACTTCCAAGTGCGCCAATTACTATTGGTATCACGACTACTCTCCTCATTGACCACAACTTTCGTATTTCCCACTTCAAATCGTCATAGGTGTTCAGTTTTTCTTCTTGCTATATCGATTATCATGCAAGTTCTTTCTTTTTATTTCATCACAACAATGTCCGGCTTCCGATGTCTGGTCAGGTGATTGCACTGAATCATTGTATCCCACAGGATTTTGCAATTTTCTTTCTCGGTAACTCCTTCTGTGATTTGCTCATACCCCGTCTTTGCTCTTTGTAGTCCGTGATTTCCACAGAACTCCCAATGGATCATTCTTGCTACGTGGTCATGTTGTCTTTTGTTTTCGCGTTGTGCCAATTTCGGGAGTTCGCTAACGATGTGCCATGCCATTTCACACTTCCCACCACACATTTTGCATTTGTCGCTGTCGTTAGGGTTGTCGATCCTACACATCACATAGTTGGTCCTTAACGCTTGTTCTTGAGCTGCGCATGTAAGTGCTTCTGTCTCTATCTTCAGGTCACTCCTCCTCATCCATAGTCACCGGTCTTCTGTATTTATCTTGGCGTTCGTATCTCTTGCAAACTGCCCCTACACAATTTTTCTCTTCCCATTTACAGTCTAACTTTCTTAACCTTCGGCGACGGATTAATGGGTCACTGATAAAGATTAATCAAATCTGAAATCAGCGCTGATATGACTGCATCACGCTTGCCGTAGGGAGGGAGCTTGTCTCTCTTTTCAGTCGTTAGAGAAGTGCTCTCACCTGGCTAAGAGATATTTTGACTCTTATTTCTATCAATGTTGGTGCTTCTTAGCACCCTTTGTCACTTTAGTGACGACTATACTTATTGCCTTTCGGTTGTAAATTGCGAATAGCCACCTTAATAATTTATATATATATATATATATGTGTGTGTGTGTGTGTGTGTGTGTGTGTGTGTGTGTGTGTACATACATACATACACACACATATACCTATCTACCTACATACATATATCTATATGCCCTGTATGTTTTATATGTGTGTGTACGTGAGTGTGCGCTCATATAAATATGCATATACACATATAAAAGTACTCCGATATCCATTCAAACAGAGGGAATCACAGTGTGATAATAAGTCACTCTAAAGTAGAAGGTATATTAATTTATTGAATAAGAATCACTGACACTACTCTTCCTTAGCATTCATAGGGAAGTCATCAATGCGGTGATTTCCCCTGAATGCAACAGTAGTAAGCCTTTAAGAGACACTTAAAATAAAATAATGTATATATATAAATGAGTGTATATAAATGTGAACGTGTTTGTGTGCATACTCTTTTACTCCTTTACTTGTTTCAGTCATTTGACTGTGACCATGCTGGAGCACCGCCTTTAGTCGAGCATATCGACCCCAGGACTTATTCTTTGTAAGCCTAGTACTTACTCTATCGGTCTCTATTACCGAACCGCTAAGTTACGGGGACGTAAACACACCAGCATCGGTTGTCGAGCGATGTTGGGGGGACAAACACAAACATACATGTACATATATATATATACACGTATAT
>NC_068982.1:177633006-177634356 GCF_001194135.2 Octopus bimaculoides | reverse complement strand
ATATATACATACATATATACGACGGGCTTCTTTCAGTTTCCGTCTACCAAATCCACTCACAAGGTTTTGGTCGGCCCGAGTCTATAGTAGAAGACACTTGCCCAAGGTGCCACATAGTGGGACTGAACCCGGAACCATGTGGTTGGTAAGCAAGCTACTTATCACACAACCACTTCTACGCCTATGTATACACTAGTAATAGAATTGACTACAAAGATACACCAATTCGGATCCTTTGCTGATAATTTGCAAAGACTATAACAGAATGTTAAATTTTCATGAGAGAGACACATTACATCTTCTGGAACCTTTATTACGGTAAGACGTACATTTTATAACAGACCGGTCGATCCATAACGGTTAATAGTATCATTCATTAAACTTTGGATTTCTTTAGATAGTGAAAATTTAGAGTGTCTGAATGTACGTATAATATTTCGAGAATATTTTATTTAGAATAGCTTTTCTATGAGACACGCATAACTTTGTATTTGACTGTCATCTGGAATGGGGACATATATCACTGAGAGGGCAGGCATAAAGGTTGTTGAATTACATAATGAAGAAAAGGTTTGAGTGTTTGTGTAAGAAATATTGTTTCTTTATAACTAACTTTTGATGTTGTGAAGTTTTGGTTCAACTGTAGCTAATCTGAATGCAATATTTAATAATGGTCGTATGACATCTATGTCCTATGAGGCAATATTTATTTATAAGGTTTAGAAAAAGCCTGACAATATCAGAATGAACATTAAACTTTAGGGAAGACTTTACAATATAATCTTTCATTTCCTACATTTGCATTTATGAATATTACTGTTGTTATATATCTAATGTATTCTACCTTTCAAACCATAGTATTGTTAAAGAGTTCTTTGCTGGAGGATAAGCTGGATATGTACTTACGAATGTCATTAACTAACATTACCGGAGGTTGTTTGGTATTTACATTAATACACTGCAGTTTCTCGTTAGCTTTTACTATAAAGAAAACATTTATCAGTACTTAAATGTAAATTTATATCTAAGAAATTAATTCAACTTACATTCGTATCAACTGTGATTTTGAAGTATAACTCTGACAATTCGTTTCTTAGAAAATCCATTGCGTCGCCTTTCATACTTCGCAATAATGATTAGACTCTTTTCTATTTGCAACAAAGTTCGAGCTATTCATGAGATAGAACGAAAAATACAGAGGGGCATATCTTCCGAAATAAGTGTAAGATATGCAGTCCTATTAATTCATAAACTTTATTTTCATCGTATTATCCCGTAACAGCATCAAAGAACACCTGACTTTTACCATTAACTCTAACAGAATGACTTAAAATGGCATAATGACGATAA
>NC_068982.1:177624990-177632573 GCF_001194135.2 Octopus bimaculoides | reverse complement strand
CAGACCAGAATATTGTGAAGACAGAGGACGGGAGACTCATGAACTACCATTAAAACTGAGATGCATTTATAGAACTTCAAAAGTAATTATGGTACCTATTGTGATCCGGTACACTCGGAACCATCTCAAAGAAAGCAATATTTTAGCGTCGAGAGCTGCAAATACTAAACTTCATAGAAAGTCCTCCGTTGGCAGCAATACTTGGAGCAGCACATTCGTTGAGACAAGTGTTACCTCTTTAAGTTGTAGAATGGAGCTGTGACGTGACACAATAATAATAATAATAATAATAATAATAATAATAATAATAATAATAATAATAATAATAATAATAATGACGAACGTTACCTTACCTTAGATTATGAGAGACGAGTTTCCGAAGAACTATGCTTGTAACTGCAAAAATGAAACTGGGCCTTTGAAGGAAAGCCTCTCGCTTAACAGTGGACCAGTAAAGATTAGTTGATCAAGCTAATGCTATTAGGAGAAGAAAGTGGATGACAGAATTGGAGGTAGAAGAGGTCACAAGAGAACTGGAAAAGAAAGACCAGGCAGTAGGAAAGAACAACGAAATAAGAAATACAACTCAAACCAAAGAAGAACCTAAAAGAAAAATAATAATGTTACCAATAAAGAGAGGACAACTGATACCAACGAATTAATTAGCCTTAGCATGAAAAATGGAAAGTCGATCTCTACAGAGGTGACACATTCTTAGGGAAAGTTAATATCAAAAGAGGAATTTTCCAGGGGGACTCGTTGTCTCCTTTAATATTTGTCTTATATTTGATCCCCACTCAGTTTAGTATTAAGGAAGGCAAACGTAGGGTATCAGTTCAGAAATAGTAATGGAGAATTAATCATTTGCTCTACATGGATGATCTGAAGCTTTTTAGTAAGAATGAAAAAGAGATAGATTACTTAATACAGACTGTAAGAGTCTTCAGCAAAGATATAGGCGTGAAACTTGGCATAGATAAGTGATCAATGTTAGTCACGAGAAGGGGATAGGTAGACAACAGCGAAGGCATTCAATTGCCAGATGACCAGACATTAAAATCATTGAATGGAGGAGAGAGTTACAAGTATTTAGGAGTATTAGAATCTAACAGTAGTAACTACAGAAATGAAAACGAACATTCAGGAGTACATCAGAACGGTGAGGAAGCTAATGAAGTCAAAGCTAAATGGTCTGAATCTAGTGAAGGCTGTAATTACTTGGCCAGTATTATTACTTAGATACTCAGCAGCTTTTGTAGATTGGACAAAAACTGAGTTAACAAAGCAAGACAGAACAAGGAAGGAATTTAATATGAATGGAGGACTCCACCCAAGGGCAGGAGTAGCAAGATTATGCCTGCTTAGAAAGGAAGTTGGAAGAGGGTTAATATCAGTAGAAGATTGCGTGGAGTAGGAAACAGTGAAGAAAGTTTATTAAAAGCTGCTAGAGTCACAGCAAGACATAGGGAAACCAGAACACCAAACGAACTTAAAAACCAGAAAAAAATAGAAATTATCTGACTAGCAGGAGAAAGCGTTGCATGGTAGATCCTCCGAGACAGTCGCAGTAAATAGTAGTAGTGAGGCATGGTCATGGCTGCAGAAGGGAAGGCTGAAGAGAGAGACAGAAAGTTTGTTAGTAGCTGCGCAAGATCAAGCATTAAGGACTAGCTGGATAAAAGCCAAGATTGACAAAAACCAAGTAGAATCCCTCTGTAGATTATGCAAATAAAAACAGGAAAGTGTTACTCATATAGTAAGTGAACGTAGCATGCTAGCACAGAAAGAATACAGGGAATGAAATGACAATCTAGGGAGAGCGACCCACTGGGAGCTATGTCGAAAGCTAGGATTTGAACATACTGATAAATGGTATGACCATGAACCTAGTAAAGTACTAGAAAGTAAGAAATACAAGATGTTGTGGAACTTTAACATTCAGTCTGACAGAGTAATAGAAGATAGAAGGCCTGATTTGGTAGTAGTAGATAAAGGGAATAGAAAGTACCAGATAATTGACTTTACAGTCCCAAATGATGAAAAAAATTAATATGAGAAGTATAGAAAAAATAGCAAAGTACCAGGACCTAGCTATTGAATTACAGAGACTATAGAAAGTGCGGGTAAAATGTATCCCAGTAGTTATAGGTGCATTGGGAACTATCCCTAAAGATCTGAACAGATGGTTAGAGGAGATAGGCATAAAACCCAGTTCAGTACGCTACAGAAAACAGTGTTATTAGGGACAGCTAGGATACTTAGGAAGGTTCTTGGCATCTAAGGCTACTTGCTGTAATCCAATAGGAAGGTCCTTGGCATCTAAGACTATTTGTTGTAGCCCGATATTAGGATTCTTTTCTTTTCCAACAGTCTAATCTGTTGAGTGTATAATGATTTTACGTTTTTACGTTCTGAATTTAAATTTAAATGCCGCCGGGGTCGACTTTGCCTTTCATCCTTTCGGGGTCGATGAAATAAGTACTAGTTATGCACTGGGATTGATGCAATCGACTAGAACCATTCCCCCAAATTTCAGACGTTGTGTCTATTGTAGAAAGGGGTATTATTATTATTAGCCACAAAGGGTCGAAGAGATCCTATAAAACACGATGTAGGTTGAAGAAGGGGTTTACAAAGGTGCTGCATGGATGAATAATATCAAGCTAAAACGATGGGATGGATGGCATTATATAATTAAATTAGGAAGAATTTAATCATGTAAAAAAATCATTAGTAATTGACGCAAATATATATATAAAAGTATAATAAAACCCAAGAATTAGAAACAAGATATAGTTTAACCAACGTTTTGGTTTAATTATTGCGCTTCATCATACGCATACAATATAAAGATATACAAAAGATGAAAAACTCGTATGATTCTCGCCCACACACAGGTGAGATATCTATATCGGTTTAGACTAGCTTCTACTATCTCACTTTTGCATTTGTTGCATCCCCGCGCATCCGAAAGAACTCGATAACATTTTTATAGAGTGGCTTGGTAGATAACAACCCACTTGTTTAGGTTACAAATGCTTCAATTCATTTTTTTCATTTTTTTCTTTTACTTGTTTCAGTCATTTGACTGCGGCCATGCTGGAGCACCGCCTTTAGTCGAATCAAATCGACCCCAGGACTTATTCTTTGTAAGCCTAGTACTTACTCTATCGGTCTCTTTTTGCCGAACCGCTAAGTTACGGGGACCTAAACACACCAGCATCGGTTGTCAAGCGATGTTGGGGGGACAAACACAGATACACAACATACACACACATACATATATATATATATGCATATATACGACGGGCTTCTTTCAGTTTCCGTCTACCAAATCCACTCACAAGGCTTTGGTCGACCCGAGGCTATAGAAGACACTTGCTCAAGGTGCCACGCAGTGGGACTGAACCCGGAACCATGTGGTTGGTAAGCAAGCTACTTACCACACAGCCACTCCTGTAATACTTTCTTCCTCTTCTTTTCATTATTATTATTATTATTAGTAGTAGTAGTAGTTGTAGTGGTGGTATCAAAACCTTGTTCTTTGAGTGTCTCCTGTATTGCAGCGTCAACTGCATCTCAGTAGTCAATACACCCATACATTAATCCTTGCATCACAAATATCTGATTTTGGTTTGGTCTTCATTATTGTTCTGAAGAGAGTCATTATTGTTGTTTTGTGAGGAGTGTACTCACCCGTTTTCCAGATTTCTTTCTTTTTTTCTTCAAGAAATCACAATCTCTCCTTCATCACAAGATAATGGAATGACACTGCTCGTTGCTAAAATCAGTAGCCGGAATGCCTTCTCACTTGTTTCTAGAAATGGGCACGAGGTTATCGCGTCCACTATTTCCAGAGATGTGACTGATAGTACTCTGAAAATCGAGCCCTTGTGATCGCGTTGCTGCCTCAGCTGACCTCTGCTGTTTTTCTCTATTCATCAGTTTTTAGCCTTTCCATTTCATCAGAGGAGGTACGTGGCTTAGTGGTTAGCGTGTTGGACTCATAATCGTACGATCGTGGTTTCGACTCTTAGACCTGGCGACGCGTTGTGTTCTTGAGCGAAACACTTCATTTCACGTTTCTCCAGTCCACTCAGTTGGCAAGAATGAGTAATCCTGTAACGGACCGGCATCCCGTGCAGGTGGAGAAAATATAAACCAGGAAACTGGCCTTTATGAGTCGGTATGACACGAGAAGGAAAACTTTATTTTTTTTTCTATTTCATCGGAACAAAAGCTTCTAAAATTACTTTTACTACCTCATGTGTAACAATTAGATTTTCTTTGCGTTGCAACAAATGCCCCATACCTTTGTTTCCGTGCCACCAACAGAGCACAGCTTCATTTATGGCCATGTGATTATTGCGTGTCATTAGGACTCGCAAGTCTACTCTGCCCGCTTCCGAACCGAACACATATGCTGCCTCTCACCACCTTTGCACTTACCACCTGTCCATACTGTAATGCAAACTCAATGACCAGCCACAGATGACCATCTTCACCGACGTAATTGTCATGGCCTTTGTATTTCTCTCCCTCAAATACTGGCGTATAAGTGGATGGGTGTAGGTATTCTTTTGTTCTTATTCTTTTACTTGATTCAGTCATTTGACTGCAGTCATGCTGGAGCACCACCTTGAAGGGTTTTAGTCGAACAAATCGACCCCAGGACATTTTTTTTAAAGCTTAGTACTTACGGGAACGTAAACACACCAACACGGGTTGTCAAGCGGTGATGGGAGACGAACACAGACACAAAGACAAACACACACGTACACACGCATACATGCACACACACACACACATATATACGCGACGGGCTTCTTTCGGTTTTCGTGTACCAAATCCTACCACAAGGCTTTGATCGGCCTGAGACTATAGTAGAAGACACTTGCCCAAGGTGCCACTCAGTGGGACTGAACCCGGAATCATGTGGTTGGGAAGCAAACTTCTTAGCACACAGCCACGCCTGCGCCTGTCTATTTCAGTCTATGTTTTTGTTCTGAAAATCCCATGAGACTTGTTCTGCTCAGTCGATGGAATTTTGTGAAACACTGCTTCCGGAAGGTGAGAAGGAAACTCTCTCTATCATTCTTAATGCACAGGTATATTACATTTCTCTGTTTTCTTTCTCGGATTATGCTCCAAGTCAAATATTTTTTTTCTGGGAAATATATCAAACCTAAAATCTCTATTCTGTGTAACAAAAGAAGTAAAACTGGCTCCTTTAAAACGACTACTATTTACCTAATATATTTGTCTGTATGCGAGTGTTCTTGTTGTTGTCTTTACCGCTAACGTTCAAAATATTTGTTGAACTGTTCGAAATAATTTCTTTTTCTATTAAATGATTAAGTGGTCATTTAAATGCTCGTTATGCTCATTATAGTTTTGCTTTAAGTGTTTATTCCAAAGTGCTTATTACTTTGTGTTGTCTTTTTGTTTATTTTTGTGTATTGTATTATTTTCGTTTACGCCCTTTTTAAGGGTACTTATCGTATTTTGTTTAGCTGATATTTTGATGTGAAAATATAGTCAAAATGTGAAAGCAAATGTAGAAATCAAATAAAATATCTCCGGGTAGCGTGGGCAGATATCCACACGTAATTAAAACCCACATAGTATACCGAATAAAGATCTATACAACAATAACAACAACAACAAGAACAAGAAAAGAAATTACGATAGTAACATCAACAACGGTACCTACCCAAACAACATTATCAACAATTGTAGTCTTAACAGTAACAATATCAACAACTGGAACAACCTCAATCTGAATATGATGACAGTAATATTGATACTTGCAACAACTTGAATAACAAAGTTATCAATATCAGTTGATAATATCAATAATAATGATAATATCAACAGGAATAACAATATAAAAAACATCAACTACAACAATTTATAATAAGCTTAACAAACTCCTACAACTTTAACAACAACCTGAATACAATAACGAATAAGTAGAGTCGATAACATTAATAACAACATTCTAAATAACAACAACAATAACAACGTGAACAACAACAGTGTTAATGGCTATAATAATCTCAACAATATCAACAACTTTACTAACAACAATAATATTAACAGGTGTTAAGAACTTGAACGACAAGAACAACAACAAAAGTGATATCTACACCAGTCAGAAGCTCAACAACAATAACAAAAACAACAACAGCAGCAACGAAAATAGCTGGCCGAATAATACAAAAGTAAAAACATAAATAATAACAATGTCAAAGAGCTATAATAATTACAATCTTACCAAAGACATCAACCACAATAACAACAATATTACATCAACTGTCGTAACAACTTGAACAACAGCAAAGCTATCAACACATTTTTTAGCTTGAATAATAACAAAATCAACACTTGTAAGAACTTGGATAACAACAAGCTAAACTCCAATAACAACTTGAAGAAAAACAATATTAATCTTCTAGTATTGGCACAAGGCCCGAAATTTTGGAGGAAGGGGCCTGTCAATTAGATCGACCCTAGTACGCAACTGGTACTTAATTTATCGACTTCGAAAGGATGAAAGGCAAAGTCAACCTCGGCGGAATTTGAACTCAGAACGTGACGACGGGCGAAATACCGCTTAGCATTTCGTCCAGCGTGCTAATGATTCTGCCATGTAATGTTAATATCAATAATAAGCTGGGTAACAACGACATTATTGACAAGAGTAACAATCTCGACAACAACGAACAATAAGCGTCGCAATGTTATTCTGAGTAGCAACAGCAACAAATGTGACAACTAAAATAGTTATAACAACAACACCAATAACAACCAAAACTTCAGTAACAAGTTGAACAACAGTAACAAAAACACAATACGAACAACAACAAAATGCACTCCAACAACAGTATCAAGAACAGTCTGTACAACAAAAGAAACATGAACAACAACAATATTGATTTTAAATTTTGGCGCAAGGCCAGCAGTTTTTGGGGAGAGGATAAATCGATTACGTTGACCCCGATGTTTCACTGGTAGCTATTTTATCAAGCCCGAAAGGATGAAAAGAAAAGTCGACCTCGGTGGAATTTGAACTCAGTACGTGAAGAAGGACGAAATGCCACTAAGTAATTTGCATGGCGTGCTAACGATTCTGCCAGCTTGTCATTTCAAATTTTGGCACAAAGCCAGCAATTTCGGGGGTGGGAAGGGGATAAGCCGATTACCTCGACCTCCAATGTTCCACTGATACTTAATTTGTCGACCTCGAAAAGAAGAAAGTCAAAGTTGACTTCGGCAGAATTTGAACTCAGAAGGTAAAAGATGGATAAACTGCAAAGTGAGCCTTAAATAAACAAAACAAAATCAAGACTATCATAACAACAACAACAACAACATGAAGATCATACACTGCCACCACCATCACCGCCGCCACCATAATTACCCCCCCCCCACCACCGTCACCACGACCACGACTACCACGACCACCACGACGACGACCACCACCACCATTATAACTGCAATCATAACTATCATCAACTATTCTCAGTTCTACCACCCTCACTATAAACGTAACCACCGCTGCAACCACCAATACCACCACC
>NC_068982.1:177620904-177624460 GCF_001194135.2 Octopus bimaculoides | reverse complement strand
GAGTCAGTCATCACCCCATCCCAGACTACTATTCTCACAATCACCACCAGAAAAGTACCAATTGCTACCAATATAAAAACCACCAAAACCACCACCACTGCTACCCCCCCCCACCAACATATGAGAGCCATCACCACCACCGCTATCGCCACAATCTTTATCATCACCATCGTCATCGACCTGATTGTGATCGCTTATCATGTCAACATTATCATGGTTTATCTGAGAGCACACCCGCTGTTGTCTTTAAAAAAGGGATAATGTGGTCTAGGAGTAAAACACGGGATGGTCACGGATGGGAAGTGTTTAATAAAAAGGTAGGGGCTGCTCGAAGACCGTTGACTGAGATGAAGCAACAACAACAACAACAACAACAACAACAACAACAACAACAACAACAACAGCAGCAACAACAACAAAACAACAGATATATTCCAGATAAGACACTTGATACCGGCATATACAAACATACACGTGCGCACGCGCGCACAAACACATACGCATGTACAGACGTACGTACATACATACACACAACTGCACATAGACAAGAAACACAGGCAAATACAAGAAACTCGCACACACACAGACAAACATGCACACACACATACAAACATGCACACATAGAGACAAACATGCACACATACACAGACAAACATGCACACACACACAGACAAACATGCACACACACACAGACAAACATGTACACACACAGAGACAAACATGCACACACACACAGACAAACATGCACACACACACAGACAAACATGCGCACACACAGACAAACATGCACACACACATACAAACATGCACACATAGAGACAAACATGCACACATACACAGACAAACATGCACACACACACAGACAAACATGCACACACACACAGACAAACATGCACACACACACAGACAAACATGCACACACACACAGACAAACATGCACACACACACAGACAAACATGCACACACACACACACACACACACACACACACACACACACACACACGTATATAGCCGTCTAGCAAATCAGTCAATGAAACTATTAGTGTTTCTTTTTAGTGTGTGTGTGTGTGTGTGTGTGTCTGTGTGTGTCGCGTGTGTAGTGTAGTGAGTCAGTCTTTCGTTATTTAACTGTCTGTTTGTCTGTTTGTCTGATTGTCTCTCAATGTCTGTCTCTATGTCTGGCCTGTCGAAATGTCAGTATTTTTCGGTCTGACTGTAGCATCTCTTTCTCTTCTTCGCTCTCTCTATCTATCTCTCTCTCTCTTACTCGCTTTCTCTCTCTCCCTTGCTCTCTCTTTCTCTCTGCCTCGCTCTCTCATGCTCTCTCTCTCTCTCTCTCTCTCACTCTCTCTCTCTCTCTGCCTGTGTATGTCTAGCTGCTTGTCACTGCAGCTGTCTATCAGCCGTCCATCTCTCCACCCACTCAGCCGACAATCCACCCGTTTATCCATCCGTCCTCCACTCTTCAATCCACCCTTATCCTCTACAGTAACATATCCAATCATCCTGCAACCCAACACCCCTTCCCTCCATCCACCCATCCACCTATCTGTCCATTCCCCAAACCAAACCATCCATCCATCCATCCATCCATCCATCCATCCACCCGTATATATAATGACACACCCGTATATACATGCATCCACCCATCATTCCACGACAGCAATAGTGACGGTGGCTGTGATGACAGTGGCGGGGGAGGGGGAGGGGGGAGGTGCAGTTTGCCAGTAGTGGTGGTGGTGGTGGTATCATGACTGCGTTGTTGTTATTGTTCTTGTAGTGATAGTGGTGGGAGGTGGTATTGGTGGTGGTTGTGGTGTTGATAGTAAAGGTGTTAGTGGTGTTAGTGGGAGAGGTGGCATGCTAACGATGATTATATACGTGATGGTTATGGTTGTAGTGACGGCATGATTAATGTTGTTGTTGTTGTTGTTCTTGATGACAGTAGGGACAAGATTGAGGTGTCGGCAACGGTGGTGGAGTTGGAGAGGGTAGCGGTAATAACAGGGGCGGGGGGGTGGTGACAATTTGGGTAAGCCGTGGCCGCAATGGTTGCACCCGTGGCAGAAGTGGCAGTCGTGGTAGTGGCAGTGGTGGTTCGAGTTGTGTTAATGCTAATATATTGCCATCCATCGTTCAAAGCCGTAGTTAGATATACGGATGAAGAAACGAACGACAAGTTTTTTTTCTTCCCCATCACATTCGGCAAAACTGTTTCGCTAACACCAGCCGGCATCAGCTACCCGTTTTACCATCCTGAATATAGCAGCTGTAAGATATTTTCAAAACCTATCTCCTCCCAACCACCTTCACTGCAATCGCTATATCTTCTCTGTCTATCTATCTATCTATCTATCTATCTATCTATCTATCTATCTATCTATCTATCTATCTATCTGTCTGTCTGTCTGTCTCTCTTTCTATCTATCTATCTATCTATCTATCTATCTATCTATCTATCTATCTATCTATCTATCTATCTATCTATCTGTCTATCTGTCTGTCTCTCTTTCTATCTATCTATCTATCTATCTATCTATCTATCTGTCTGTCTGTCTGCCTGCCTGTCTGTCTGTCTGCCTGCCTGCCTGTCTGTCTGCCTGTCTGTCTGTCTGTCTATCTGTCTGTCTGTCTGTCTGTCTGTCTGTCTGTCTGTCTGTCTGTCTGTCTGTCTGCCTGCCTGTCTCTCTGTCTGTCAGATCATGTGCCTACCTGTCTCCTCTTTATCTATCTGTCTGTCTGCCTGCCTGCCTGTCTCCTCTTTATCTGTCTGTCTGTCTGTCTGTCTGTCTGTCTGTCTCTGTACTTATTGACACTTAAAAATTTCCTCACTTTTCATTTCGATTCCTTTTCATATTTATTTGTAATTATTTACTTTGTTAAGAACGCGTTTTACAAGCATACAAGGAGCAAACACCCCATGCACCCACAAACCCATACAAACACACACACACACATGCACACACATAACCACGCATATATATATATATATACATATACACCCATCATGTATATGCGTATATTTACATACACACACACACACACACACACACACACACACATATGCACATATCGGTGCCCCAGCGTTGACTTGGTTCTGATAGCTAAAAGAACCCCCAAAACTAAAGAACTAATATATGCAAGCGCACATGTTTTCACGAATATACATAAACACACGCATTCAGTGAAAAAAAAAATCTGTGTATACGCACGCGTGCACATGTTGTAGATACATAGACATATGTATCTTTTGGTATAACACATGTACATGTATATATATAAATATTTACAAACATATATATATACATATATATATATATATTTAATTATATGTATCTATTTTCTCCTATTAAAAATAATTCGGATAAAATAAATGGGTTAATAGATACCAGGGTAGCAAAGATTACAAAATAACTGTGATGTAACTCCTGTTAGTGAGACAGAAACTCCTTGATATTTTGGGTATTTGAGTATATATAAATTTAAAGAATGGAGTAAACAAGCGTTTACTCCATTCTTTAAATTTATACATATATATATATATATATATATATA
>NC_068982.1:177618959-177620629 GCF_001194135.2 Octopus bimaculoides | reverse complement strand
ACACACACACACACACACACACACACACACACACACACACATATATATATATTTGGAAAGATGCATAGCTTTACTAAATGTAAACAAACACCGAAAAATGGCACGAGCTACAACAGCAATCGGCGACGGTAACCGCGTCATTGTATACATACAGGTTACCGGCGAATCGATACGCACATGGGGAAAACAACAACAGAAGAGCAGTGGCAGTAGCAGCAGTTATAACAATAACAAGAACAAGGAGGTAAGCCTCTTGACCAATCGACATCGCATCTCGGGTTCGCGTTAAGCTGTGTTTGTTGTCATCTCCAATAACCGTGGCGTTGTTGGAGATGTCACAATATCGCATGTCTGATGTTCAGTCAAAATGCAACCAAGAATATAAATATAAATGCAACACCTTCAAGAATATGCACAACGAAAACAACAAGAATAAACAAACAGCGAGTTAGCAAGTGCTCTTTTTAAGGTGTTTATTCGACCACTAAGATTAGCAGTCAAATCACTCTCAAATGTTTATATTACGTCTTAAAGAATGTGGAAGCATGCTGAGTAATTTTCTTCGATAAATTTAGCGTTCGAACAACAAGAACAACAATAGCAATAATAATAATAATAATAATCTTTTCTACTACAGGCATAAGGCCAGAAATGTTGGTGGATGGGGCTAGTGGGTTACATCGACCGCAGGTCTCAACTGGTACTTATTTTATCGACCGCAAAATGATGAAAAGCAAAGCTTTTGGCAGGTTATTTGCATTCATAATGATAAATTATAAAGGTCCATATTTTATATATATATGTATATATGTATATATGTATACACACACGTGTATGTGTGTGTGTGTGTCCCCATATATATATATATATATATATATATACATATACATATATATATATACACACACATACATACATACAGGTGTGCGTGTATGTTTGTGTGTGTATGTATATGTATGTGCGTTTCTGTGTGCATATATATATATATATATATATATATGGGAGAATATACAAAAAATAACAACAGACGAGGACAGGTGGTGTAAATAACAAAAGTATATATTAATATATATATATATATATGTATGTATGTATGTATATATATGTAGGTATTCATATACATACATATAAATGTGCGTGCGTGTGTGTATACATGTGTGTGTGTGTATACATGTGTGTGTACGTACATACGCATGTATAAATGTATATATGAAGATATATAGACGTATGCACAATATACATACACACAATATTCCACATAAACCTACATATTCCACTCTGTCTATGTAAACAAAAACACGTAGGCTCCGCTTCTGTCTATATCCGTCTCTTTTAGTTTGAATATTGCGAATTGCGCAATAGTGTGTGTGTGTGTGTGTGTGTGTGTGAAAGTCTTTTGCAGTTTCAATTTACCAAATTCCACTCGTAAATTATGAAGCATCCGGCGGCTGTAGTAAGATACTTGCTCAAGATGCCATGCCGCAGCAAGCATCGCGAAACCACGTGTTGCATACCTGCATCTATCTATCTATCTATCTATCTATCTATCTATCTATCTATCTATCTATCTATCTATCTATCTATCTATCTATCTATCTATCTATCTTGCGCTCTAATTGCTTGTATGTATTTATACACGATGCTATATATGTATGTAAGCATTATATATA
>NC_068982.1:177617008-177618830 GCF_001194135.2 Octopus bimaculoides | reverse complement strand
ATATATATATATATAGGAAGGACAACAAAAGAAAGAAAGAGACCTCGATATTATGTAAATAGAGGAATTTATCTGTAAAAATATGTGACAATTATTCGGTAGCCATGATAAAACTCCGAGTTTCGGATGCCGGGGTATTTATATATATATAAATACACACAAAATATGAAACATTACTGGTTAACCATTCTGCATAGAAGGAGAGAGAGGGAGAGAGAGAGATAGAGAGAAGGGGGACAGAGAGGGAGGGATAGGGTGAGTCTGACTGAGAGAGAGAAGGAAGGTGGGGAGGACGATTAGGAAAAAGAGAGAAAGTAGAAAAAGGAAGAATTATAGAACAATCAAATGTAATTACTTCAATTATTTTGGCTTAACTAATTTCAAAAACCGAAGAGGTGACTTTTTGCCGTTGTGCCGTGTTGCTGGTGTTGCTGCTGCGGCTGCAGTTGTTGCTGCTGCTGCAGCCACTACTACCACTACTACTACTACTACTACTACTACTACTACTACTACTACTACTACTACTGCTACTGCTGCTGCTGCTGCTGCTGCTGTTTTGGTAGTTTTGTTTCGTGGTTGTTTCAAAAGAAATTATCAACATCAACCAAATGATAGTCATCGTCGTCGTCGTCGCCAACATCATCATTATCATCGCTGTCATCCTACTTCATCTCCTCCTCCTCCTCCTCCTCCTCAGCATCATTATCATGAACACCATCCATCCATCCATCCATCCATCCATGCTTCCACGACTTTGTCATCATTTCACTATCTTCTTCATCCTTATCTAGAGAATATATTGCATTTAGCTACAACTGATATCACCACTAACATTCCAACCACCACCACCACCACCAACACCACCACCATTACAGACATCATCATAAACATCATCATCATCATCATCATCATCATCATCACCATCACCATCATTGTAATCATCATCATCATCATCATCATCATCGTCATCATCATCACCATCACCATCATTGTAATCATCATTTATCGTCATCAAAATTCTACAGAACCCCACACCCCAAAATAAAAAAAACAACAAAATAAAATAAAAAGGAGTTGAAGTTTCCGTGCAATAGGAAGGGGTTTAAATGAGGGGTTGCACAAGGTTAAAAAACACAAGAATCAAAAACCCGAAATCCCTATTCACTCCCTCACTCTCTCTCTTTCTGTCTCTCTCTTTCTGTCTCTCTCTCCCTCTCTCTCTCTCTCTCCCTCTCTCTCTCTCTCTCTATATATATATATATATATATATATATATATATATATATATATATATATATATATATATATATATATATATATATATATATGTATATATGTATATATATCTATATATATTCATCTATATATATATATGTGTGTATACATATGTCTATATATATTCATCTTGATATATATTAACAGATGTATACACACACACTAACACACGCACGCACACACATACATGCACGAATACATATACACATATGTATTATAGTTCGTATATGCCAATACTGGGGGAAACATGGAAGTTCGTGTGAAAGCTATTATAATAAACATCAGACATAAGATACGTTGTCGAGTCCCATATTTAGTCAATATTCGTTGTTTTTGTGTTTTTTCTTCAAACTTCTTTGTGAATTATAGTTATGTAAACATAGACATACACGAATACAAACACGCACACACACACACACACACACACACACACACACACAAACACAAACACACACACACACACACACACGCACATACGCAAGCATACATTCACACAATCACATGTATATATGTGTATGTATGCATGCATATGTATATATATATATAT
>NC_068982.1:177612574-177614515 GCF_001194135.2 Octopus bimaculoides | reverse complement strand
ACACACACACACACACACACACACACATATATATATATATTTATATTCTTATACATATCTCTTCACAGAGAGAAACACGCGCATATGTATATATATTTATGTATGTGGGGAGAGGGAAAGAGGGAGATAGAGGAGGAGAGAGACAAAGAGGAGTGAGGAGGTGTGGATATGCACACATAAAAACATATATCGTAAATCTGCATAATCTCGCAATATAAAAGGGAATTATTGAGATGGATTTTTAGAGAAGTAGATTGAATGAACGAATGAAGAAATGAAACAAAGATGAGAAGATGGAACTAAAGAGAGAGAGAGAGAGAGAGAGAGAGAGAGAGAGAGAGAAAAAAGGTAAAAAGTAACTCCACAAAACACATTACCACTATCACCTCTACAACAACCCTAACCACAACCACAACCACAACCACCACTGTCATCACTACCACTATCACAAGTGAAAATATTTAAATAGTTCATCAAGTTTCAAGAGAAAGTAACTCCCATTTTTCTCTCAACTTTTTGTTTTTCAAGGTCGATTCACAACTCTTCATTTCTGGTAAGTAAATTCTACTTCAGCTATTTCTTTTATTATTGTTTTTTTTTTGTTTGGCTGTTATTATTGCTTTGAAAAGGAAAGGAAAAAAAAAAATTATTACAATGATGAATATATTGTTTTTATTTATTATTGGATGATACAACTTTTTTTTTTGTTTGTAATTGTTCTTGCAGTTATTGGTCTTTTCTTTTATTTTGTTGTTGGTGACGCTATAGCTTTTGTTAATTTTGTTATTGTTGTCCTTCTCATCAGATGCCCCAGAAGCAAAATAAAAGTAATCATAAACGACAATCTTCGTCGTCATCATCATCATCATCATCATCGTCATCATCATCGTCGTCGTCGTCATTGTCGTCGTCGTCGTCATCATCATCATCATCATCATCATCACCGTTGTTGTTGATGTCATTCAAATACCCCGAAGTTAACTTTGCCTTTCATTTTTCTGGAATCGTAAAAATGAGGTACCAGTCAAATATTAGGGTTGATGATAACACCTACCCCACCCACAAGCATTGTGTCTAAATCAGAAACATTATTATTATTTTTATTATAATAATAATAATAATAATAATAATAATAATAATAATAATAATAATAATAATTATTATTATTATTATTATTATTAATTATTATTATTATTATTATCATTATCATCATCATCATCATCAATATTATTATTATTATTATTATTATTATTATTATTATTATTATTATTATTATTATATACGGCAGACAAAATCGCTCAGCGGCATTTCGTATGTCTATACGTTCTGAGTTCAAATTCTGCCGAGGTCGACCTTGCTTTTCATCTTCACCTCGGGGTGACTGCATTGATTATCACTTGAGCACTGGAGTCGATATAATCGACTTATTATTGTTATAATTCGCATGTTGTCAACAATTATATACTAGATTCTATTGCCTCATTAGGTGCACCTCTGTATCCCTGAGATATATTTTACATTAATATTTCTAGGGGTGTAAAATGATACTTGTATGCTACATTCGTTTTACTTTGTTTTATTAATTCCGGTGTCGTCTGTCCCTAGTCTAGATTATGTGACGTGAGTGTTGTATAACTTGTTAACTATTTATGTATTCATTTGTAAGTTGCATTTTGTTTCTCAGTGTCGGGTGGCGATTGTACGGAGCATGTGGTATATTAATTTTTATTATGGCGACCTTTCCGAGATTTTTTTTTCCGGCATTTCACGTTCTGAATTCAAATTCAGTCGAGGTGAAATCTTTGCCTTTCGTTCATCGGGGTCGACAAAAATAAAGTATCTGTGAAGCACTGAGGTCAGTGACATCGATTAATCCCCTTCCCTCAAACTGCTGATCTTGTGCCTAAAGCAGAAACAATGTCGGCAAGTTGTCAGAATCAT
>NC_068982.1:177607574-177610074 GCF_001194135.2 Octopus bimaculoides | reverse complement strand
TTGTTGTTGAATGACTTGATGCCAACAAATCGATTGACCTTTTTTTGATGTGTTCCAAGATGTCATTGCCTAAAACAATAATCTTTTGTGGATTCCATATGAGTTTTGTAAAGGTTTAGCGGGTGTTGTAAGCTCAAGTATTTTCCGGTTCTTTAAAAGGAGGCCAGCCTTTCTAATGCATTCTTTACTATATTGAGCGGTGTGTATCTTCTAGTAGAGATCCTCAGTGATGGTAAGTCCCAGCATTTGAATCGAGCTGTTCATGTTTGAGTGGAGTGTCTGAAATAAAGGTGTCTTGATATCTGAAGGGATTGTGGTCTTTTGTTGTTGCAAGCGATAAAACCGGTACAACTCAACTGGAGTATGTTTTCCAGGTATCTGCTTATGGAACCAGTTCGTATTCAGTTGTAAGGGATTATGATGTATATGGATGACGTTTAGATTCGTAAAGGTATTAGTATCATCCGTGTGGGAGTGTTTTAGAGGTGATGTCAAGTATTATTGACACGCATGTACCAAACAATTGAAATCATTATCGATGTCATCATTATTAATATAATTAACTTTATCATTATCTTTATTGGAGTTAGAAACTTGAGATGTTGAGATTTATGAGCTTTACTAAACATATGTGTGTGCGTGTGTGTCTGTCTGTCTGTGTGTCTGTCTGTCTGTCTGTCTGTCTGCCTGTCTATCTATCTATCTATCTATCTATCTATCTATCTATCTATCTATCTATCTATCTATCTATCTATCTATCTATCTGCCCGAGGTTACCGCGGTTTTTTCCGTAGGCTGTTCTTTCCACAGATAAACCTAATCTTGCTTCTTACATTAAAAAAATTTCTTCTGTGATGCACGATCCCTTTTGATCGCTTTTCTTTTTCCGCCCCTTTTGATCGGAATTCTAGTCTTTTTCTATTTTTCCCCCTTTTTCTTTTTCATTTTCGAAAAAAAAAAAAAAAAGCTCTACATTTGTATTTCCCCCCGCTGTGTTCAGCCCTGTGTGGCCAATAAAGACAGTTATCTATCTATCTATCTATCTATCTATCTATCTATCTATCTATCTATCTATCTATCTATCTGCCCCTACCGATCCCTTTTGATCGGATTTGTTAATTTTTATTTTACTTTTTTTTTTTTTTTAAAGAAAAGCTCTACAGTTGTATTTGTCCCCTCTGTGTGCATATACATACACAGCATGGCTTAGCCGTTAGGGTGTTGCACTGACGATTGCGAGATAGTGGGTTCAATTCTCAGACCGGGCGTTGCGTTTTGCTCTTGAGCAAAGCATTTCATTTCACATTGCTCTCCGATCATTTGATAGAGAAGTGAGCTTATGTCTACACAAGCATTTCATCACTATAATCAAATCATCTGTGTGGTTGTTCGGGAAGAAATTGTCGAACCCTCATACGTCGTCTAACGACGGGAGAGTCCATAGAAATACATACATACATACAGACATATATACATACATACATATATATATATACACACACACAGATATATATATATATATATATATATATATATATATATATCTGTTCTACACACGATATCACATGTAGATGCAAATTCGCATATGCGCATGTATTCATATATTCATATGCACAAAGCACTTAATGATTTCCGATTTGTGTAATAGGCATAAATAAAGATTTATATAGAGATTTGTTAAGAATCGATGGCAGCTATACAAATGTACATGCATATATATCTGATATATGTAATAGAATATAAAAATTATATGTAATTATCTATACATACATATATATATATATATATATATATATATATATATATATGTATATATATGTATATATGTATATCATATATATATACACACATATGCATATATTATACGCAATATATACTACATATGTGATAATATAGATATAGCATATATACGAGACATAATGTATTCATGAAATATATATAATATATAAAATATGAATATATACATTCGTATTATATATCTATACGTATGAATGAATATCATCTCTCTCTCTCACTCTCTCTCTCTCTTTCTCTATCTCTGTGTCTCTGTGTTTATATATACACATATATATATGTATATATGTATGTATGTATGTATGTATGTATGTTTGTATGTATGTATGTATGTATGCATGTATGTATGTATGTATGTATGTATATTAACAGTCTGTTTATTGATAGATTCAGCAATTGAAAACATTCAGTTTCTCATAGTATTATGAATGTTAACTTTATGCAGAATAACTTTGCTTAGAATAACTTGAGTTTTATGTCGAACCGAAGGTAATTGACTTCGTTGACATCACGGAAAAAGATGACAGTAATCGCTGAGAAATAGTAATACTTTATATAAGGGTAAACGCGATTTAAAAAAAATCTAGGTCATGTCCCTTAGGATGTTAAATCAAGTACCTTCACTTAGACATGAAACTCGAGTTGCACAGTTTTATTGTATGCATTAATAAATTCATATATATATATATATATATATATATATATA
>NC_068982.1:177605963-177607184 GCF_001194135.2 Octopus bimaculoides | reverse complement strand
TATATATATATATATATATGCACGTATATGCATAAATATGTACCTTTATATGTATGTATCATATATATATATGAAAATACCTGTTTACATGTATATATTATATACACACATATGATAACATATGTATGAAACCATAATTATAATCAGCCTAATTAGCGACAAATGGAATTTTACTGGATCTGATGAAACTATAATTGGCTTTTATGTCGTTACCATAATTGGTTAAAATGATCTCTCTGGATTGGAGGACACTTAAGTTTGTTTGATATAATTTTGTATTGGAGTAAGAAACTTTAATACCGGTTTTATTAAAATTTCTATAGTATCTATAGTGTGTGTCAGTATAGATTTTATAGAATTAAAATCAAAGCTATAAAAACCACACTCCACTACACCTAATTTTGCAGGAATCCTGTTGTTCTCCAACCGACATGAGTTATAATGGAAATACATATAGAGAAACATATAAAATATACAACGTAATACTCATTTATAAACCCGAGGGAACTATAAATAAAGGCGGGGTACTCAATAACATATATTGGTGTGGAAATATATGTTGATTGAAAAGCTGGCAACTTCAAGACTAATTACTTATTTTTCGAATATCATCAGAAAGCACACATGTACACATATAACCGCACGTACATACACACGCACACACACACATATATATAATATATATGTGTGTTGAGCTGAGACCCCCTTTCGGTCATGACTGACCGTGAGATTTCACCTTCAAGGTTACCCTCACAGGCACAAGTCCGGGCAAGGTTGTTTATGGAAGACCAGCAGTCGCCCATGCACACCAGCATACCCTCTCCATACCACTGATGCTATCCAAGGGAAAGGTGAAAGGACGATACAGCTTGGCACCTGTGACGTCGCAACTCATTTCTACAATTGAGTGAACTGGAGCAACGTGAAATAAAGTGTCTTGCTCAAGAACACAACACGCAGCCCGGTTCGAGATTCGAACTCACAACCTCACGATCGTAAGCTCGACGCTCTAACTACTGAGCCATGCACCTTCACATATATGCACACACATATGTGTGTATATATACATATATATGTATTATACATACGTACATCTATCTATCAACCTACCTATCTCTGTATCTCTCTCTCTCTCTTTCTCTCTCTCTCTCTCTCTCTCTATATATATATATATATATATACATTTATATATATATGTATATGTATATATATATATATATA
>NC_068982.1:177600524-177603374 GCF_001194135.2 Octopus bimaculoides | reverse complement strand
GGTCCAATCAAGAGTTTTGATGGCACATCTGGTGTATGAGAGAATTTGACATAGCTGCCCTAAACTGCGTCTCATTACGAGCCATTGGTTCGTCTGGTTTCGTGGAGAGGAAAGCGTCAAGTTTTGTCTTGAAGACCTCCGCATCCATGTCTTGCATGTCTCTCAAATGTTTTGGCAGGGCATTGAAGAGCTGAGGTCCTCTGAAACCGAGGCTGCTGCAGTATCTCGTTCTTATATGAGATGCAGTGGACGGTACCTTTGGCACAATGCAGTGGCGACCCGTGCGGGCATTCCTGTAGTACTTGATGCCAAAGTCTGGCACCAGTCCTTCCAGTATTTTCCATATGTATATTATTACATATCTCTCCCGCCTGCGCTCCATATTATATATATATAATAGAAATTATTTAACATCACAGTATGTAAAAATTAAAAAGCCATCGTAAGATATTTATTTCATTTACCTGTGATGTATTATAATAATACAAGTGTAATGTTTGGAGATGGATGTAGACTGAGAACTTGATAAATTTTCATTGTTGCTCACTAAAGATACAATGGTTCATTAACTCATGCTGTGCATTTGTAGAAATTTGGGGTCACTCAGATATGACAATGTCAGCAGGTTGATCTTTAGCATCATCAGTAAGCATAACAGCTGTAGAAACATCAGTATAATTTGGCATGAAGAAAGAATCGTGGTTCTACTTTCAGATGAGTTCCTGTAAGGTTCTTAGATGTGAATAGAATTCATGAACATCGGTTTCTCTAGGTTCGTGAATGCATAAAATGGCGTTAGCAAGGGATTCTAGTATCAGAGATTAGGGGCCTTTTTTTACAATGTTACATCGTTTTTTTTTATCACACCCACCTTGCCTGCTCTCACAAACGAGGACTTGAGGACTTTATAGGCTATTTCTCTTTCGCTAACATTTTGTAACATTAGTAATATCTGTTCAAACAAGATTGTGATGTCGTCTATACGAGTACACAATATATATATTTTTATACATAATATATGAATATAACATGCACACACACACGCATATATATATATATATATAAATATATACATTTATGAATATACATACATATCTACTATGAAAGCTCATTAAATCCTTCTGATAGGAAGGAAGAGTTTCGGTTGCTGCTTATCTATGTTAAGCAACGACAGAGAATTTATATTGTTTATTTGATCAGTTTTTCTTTTTTAAGTTTTAGAAGGCCTCTGTTTGCTACACTTCTAGCATTTACGATGAAAATCCCTTGCTTTCAAATCCGCAAAATCGTTTTCTCCATCTCCAGTGTGGTTGTCTTCAATACCGTCTATGAAGTTGCTAACTGAATATTACGGATTCAAGGTTGTCCATAATAGTTATTGGTGTCAGTAAAAGTTCTGTATGCTCGAGTAATTTCTTTAAGATCGTCTTCTCTCGTTTCGAGAACTCTTTTCAAATACTTTCATACAATTAGACTTTGATTTATGGGCCTGATCGTGGTAAGATATTCAACGGCACGAATATGGGCCACATTTGGCAATGTGAGAAGTTCCTGGCTGTCTGGCAATTAGATGCCTCACCTAAGTTTGAGGACATCTTCCTATAGGGATAAAGTGACAGGAAAACCAGTCATTAAAAATATTAATGAATCACGCTTTAATGGAATGGTAATATTGAACCGGTAGATGATGGAATGAATGACAGTCATTCAGACTCACAGACCTCCTAACCTTTCTACCACCACCAACTTAAAAAGGTGTAGAGCGACTGGGCTTGTGCAACACAACGCAGAAAATATTTCTTTATTATCCAACAAGGTGTCGATCCATTGTTTTTAGAGGCTTGAATTATTTCAGGGCAGTAACCCTGTTTCATCCTTGTGGCGCATTTGACAAATGAGGAACCTTTTACTCTTATCACACTTAAACTGTTTATCTTCTTTCACACACACACACACACACACACACACACACACACACACACACACACACACACACACACACACACACACACACACACACACACACACACACACACACACACACACACACACACACACATCTGTGTATATATATATATGAATATATATATGTGTGTGTGTGCATGTGTGCGTATGTATTTATGTGCATGTACATCCTCTCAGTCACACACTTATTGCAGTGGTTCTTCAGGTTTTCTTAGTCCTTTAAGAGAACTCGGAACTCGCGACACCTTTGAAACCAGGAACTTTTCAGTACTCCATCTGTGGTGTTCTGGACATTTGCGACGAAATCTGTTTCTGAACTCCTTCAATACTTCCACAAAGTACTATTTATTCGCTGACCGTTTGGTCAGAAGAAAACCAGTGGATGTAGATGATGGATTTACTGTTGAAAAAGGGATCATCATAAGCTTTCAGGTGGACTTGCAGTGCCTGGCCTCTTGTGCCAGCGAAACATGCTCGGCTCATACAAATTAATCTATAATCAATGCTGAGTATTTCATAAGTTTTTGTAGCATTTTTTCCCCAGCTTAACACAAAACTATTGCTTAGTGAGCTTCCAAATTGTTCTTACGTCCCAACTGCATTCTGCAAACTAGTCAGCTGTAACAAGTAGTTTTTAGTAGGGTGTGTTCAAAGTGCTGGTACAGCCATCTCCAATCTGGAATAAGAGAAAAGTGGGCAGGTCAGCTTATTAAATGTATGGTAATGATATACTAAAATTACAATAATTTGGGACTGTTATAACTGCCTCCCCTAAATAAGGCGCAAAACATCTGGAATGTATCTCGCACGTCCGCGCACGCACTCACACTCACACACACACACACACACACACACACACACACACACACACACACACACACACAC
>NC_068982.1:177597558-177600459 GCF_001194135.2 Octopus bimaculoides | reverse complement strand
TATATATATATATATATATATATATATATATGTATGTATATCTGTATGAATTTGCGTCCCCTGGAACCGTCTGAGGATCAGTGTTATTCATTTTCTGTTCCCGTAATATAGCGGTTCGTCAATTAAGATCGATAGAATAATATAAGTACTGGGTGTTTAAAAAATAAGTACTGGGGTCGATTCATCCAATTACAGCTCTTAAAAGCGGCGCCACAGATGGCCGCGGTCCAATGACTGTAAAAAGTAAAAAATAAAAGATACAATTTCTTACCAAGAAACGGATTATTTATTCGAGTGAATGTGAAAGGGAATAAGAATCAAAATCAGAGGTTGAAGAAAGACAGATAAAACAGGGAGAGAAGGGGATAAATGAATTGAAACAGTAGAAAAATTCATAGAGTAGTTAATCAGTTGAGGGTTGCCACAAATGAAGAGCTTATTTCTTAGACAAGTGTGTAATAGTGGTTAAGAAATTGGATTTGTACAGGTAAAATGTCGACCGTTTTCGTTTACTATTTTGCTACTCTTCTATTATATCACCAACTGTCCAGTGACTATTATGGTATAAGTAGCTGTGGAGCGTTAGTGCAGTTTTATTTTCAGAACAATTGCCACAATATTTCATAACAGAAGAAGAATTACAAAAATGAGTTTCCTCAATATGTTCCGCAATTGAGTGAATCTAATATTTGGTGAATATACAACGTTTATGTAGCACAGTCACAATATACAACTATCAACACCAATACTCAAAGATAGCAGGAGGATGTCATTCACTAAACACAGATGTCGACAAATTTGTCCGATATCCCTGCTAGTGGAGTACAGCTTAAAGAAGGTTCATTGTAATATAGAGCATGGTCCCAGTATGGGTGCAGCATAATAAGTAAAACAAATAAAACAATAACAGTTTACCTATACATACATGCATACTCACATATATACATATGCACACTCACACACATACACACACACACACACACACACGTTTATACCCACACATATATGCAATAAAAATTGAACTCAGTGTTAGATGTAATTCCAATTAAATAATGTATTCGGTGGTAATCTCTTTCTTTTAGACACCCACACATGCATATATGTATGTAGGTGTATATATCTGTCTGTCTGTCTGTCTGTCTGTCTGTCTGTCTGTCTGTCTCTCTTTCTCTCTCTCTCTCTCTCTCTCTCTCTCTCTCTCTCTCTCTCTCTCTCTATATATATATATATATATATATGTATGTGTGTGTATACATATATATACACGCACACACACATACACACACACACATATGTATATACATATATGTATGCACATATTTATGTGCACAGGTGTGTACATATGTGGAAAACAAGGTGGAGAAAGCAGTGTGCGAATACCATAGGCAGAGCACATTATAGTTTTTTTTATTTATTATTATTGAAGTATAAAGAATTTTACAAATTGTTACTTGGGGTTTCATCAACTAGAAGTTTTTAAAATGGTGCAGTAATTATCATTTAGCGATTGTCAAATAATCATTTTTCTTAAAATCAATGGGACGCAGGGTATGAAATCTGTTTGATAATACGAATGGCGGTTACCGGAAAATGAAATGATCATTAAAAACGAGTAAAAGCTGAATAAAATTGAAGAGCATAACCGCATATATATATACATGATAATAGCCAAAATAATTACAATAAAAGATCATATCGTTTCAGGAACTGAGAATTAAAGAAAACGGTAATAAGGATGGACATAAGAACAAGGCCGAATGAGCATCACAAAACAAACACATAAATAAATAAAGAGTAAGCTAATTATCAAAAGAGGTTATAAGAGTCCGTACATGACAATATTATAATAAATATATGTACATAATTTTTTCTGAGATGCATATGGAAGATGTGTGTGTGTGTGTGTGTGTGTGTGTGTGAGTGTGTGTGTGTGTGTGTGTGTGCATAAACAAAACTGTCCGACGAATGGGAATGTGAGACAATGTGTAACAATCTTTGTGATATTTTTGCTGCTTTTTAATAAAGTGTATATATATATATATATATATATATATATATATATATATATATATATATATATATATATATATATATATATACACCACACACACACATACACATACAGAAGTACATACATACGCACATACGCACATTCATAGACATATAATATACATAAAATATGTACAATGTATTTATAACTACCTACCTACACACGCACACACACACATATATATATATATACACACACATACATATATATATATAAATATGTATATGTATGAATGTGTGTGTGTGTCTGCGTGTGTTTTTATTTGTAATGTATCTGTATATAATATATATGCTTACGTAATATACATGCATATGCATGTATATTACATACACATGTATATATACATTATGTATATCTACATGTTGATTACACAAAATATATATCATGCTTATATATATATATATATATATATATATACATGCATGCATGTATACATACATGCATACACACATATCTGCATAGATAGATCGGTAGATAGATTATGAAATATTTATATTTGACAATGTATGTATTTACACACAAATACAAACACACATGTTTGTACAATTTATGTATGTATGTATGTATGTATGTATGTATGTATGTATGTATGTATGTATGTATGTATGTATGTATGTATCTATCTATCTATCTATCTACACGCATATATATGTACATATAAAGAATGTACATATATATTTGTGTTTGTACTTGTGTGAGTATTCGCATGTGTCCTTGTGTGTATAACATGCATAGTGTATAAAACGTATGTATAATATAGAATATATGATATAAAATATACATGGTAAATTATATATCACGCATACACATATCTTGCATGTTTTACATATATATGTATATTTATATATATA
>NC_068982.1:177594400-177596247 GCF_001194135.2 Octopus bimaculoides | reverse complement strand
CACACACATAAATATATATATATATATATATGATGGGCTCTCCCGTCAGTTTCGACGTATGAGGCTCCGACAACATGCTCTTTGTTTGTCAGTCATCATGCTTATGTCTAATGTGATATTTAAGTCCCGCCAACGATTTACAAAAACGCCCACAGATCCTGCAAGTATCAGGATCACAGGTCAATGCAGATTGTATATTTGTAACCGTTTTTCTCCTTTGCCTTGCTCCATTTTGTTCGTTCCAAGGCTGTTCGCTCAAAGGTGTTGTGAACTGTCTTCATTTCTAAGAGGTTACTGCAGCTTGTCCTTATATCTGGACCATGGTCGACCAACATTCCTGTGCCCATTCTCAAGCTGGTTGTACATGAGGACTTTGGGTATTCTTTCGTCACTCAAGCTGACGACATGGCCAACCCAGCACAATTGTGATTGCATAAGGAAGCTCTCGTTTCACCAATCTTACACTTGCTAAACAGGTCGGCATTAGAAACTCTGTCTTTTAGTGAATAACTGCAGATTGTCCTCGGACAGCCTTTGTGGAAGTTGTCTCCGATAGGGTATCCACGATTCTGAGCCATACAAGAGAGTAGTAAGAATGGCAGCGTTATAGACCTGTACTTTGGCGCCAAGTTTGATACCCCTTTCAATCCATAGGAGATGATGGAATTTGCCAAATGCGCTGCTTGCCTTTGCAGGACGGTGGACAATTTCTTCATCAAGGAAAGCGTTCGAATTCACTTTATTACCACCAAGATATGCAAATGACTTCACATAATGTAGGTTTTCCCCATCAACCTGTATAGGAGTGCCAGGAAAATTGTGAACCGATGGCCTCTGCTTGACTCCTCGAATTTGTTTAGGAGTAGGGCAAGGTTGGTGGATTACTTCGGTTTTTCTTATGCTAATAGTCAAACCAAAGACTTTACATGCAGCAGAAAACTGGTCTAGAAGTTTCTGAGCTTCTGCTAAAGAGGTAGCTACTAGTGCAGCATCATCTGCAAAAAGTAGATCACGAATGATATATATATATATGTATGTATATATATGATATATAAATAACATATAAATATATATTGCATACATACACCTATATATATGTACATACATATATTTGTATATACATGCATATATTGGCACAGGACACTACGGAACGTAAGCAACATAAAATAAACATAAAATATGAAAACAACATGAAATACGAAATACGACAACATGGAATACGAACTTTTTTTCCGAACAACGAAAGAAACAAACGGAAACGAAGACAAGCAACAGGAAAAAAAATGACCCTTCATCAGTTGCTGGCTGTTTTTCTACTTCGTATTTCGAGCATTTCACAACAAGATACGTTTTCGACATAACAGTTGCTTCCGCAAAGCAAATTAAATAAAATTTGGGATTTTGTGAAAACAGACAGGAAGGGTTGCTAAGCCTAGACGAGTTGAGCTGGTGAACGCGGAGAAAAAAACCCTGACAAGAGACAGACAAGAATGCGTCCAACCTCTGTGACTGATCAGAGAAAAAGAAGGAAATTCAAGTTAGGAGAATAAAGATGGCCGACTGTCACGTGCGAACCACGAGAGAGCAAAGGCGGAAGAGTGAGGGAGAGAGAGAAGCACAGACAGAGAACGGCGAAGGGGAGGGGAAAAGAAAAATGAGAGAGGAAAACGAAAAGAAGAGAAGAGGAGATAAAGAGAATAGAGAAAGGAAGAGAGAGGAAACGAAAAAGGGGAGGAAACAAGACAGAATATGATAGAAAGAGAGAGGAAACGAAAGAGGGGAAGACACACACACACACACACACACACACACACACACACACACACACACACACACACACACACACA
>NC_068982.1:177591278-177593784 GCF_001194135.2 Octopus bimaculoides | reverse complement strand
TATATATATATATATATGCATGTATATATTTATGTATGTTCTGTGCTTTTTCCCTAGCCATCGCTTGACATCCGATGTTGGTATGCTTACGTTCCCCGTAACTTAGCAGTTCGGCAAAAGAAACTGATAGAATAAGTACTAGGCTTACAAAGAATAAGTCCTAGGGTCTATTTGTTCG
Organism: Octopus bimaculoides; assembly: GCF_001194135.2. Classification (NCBI taxonomy): domain Eukaryota; kingdom Metazoa; phylum Mollusca; class Cephalopoda; order Octopoda; family Octopodidae; genus Octopus; species Octopus bimaculoides. The sequence goes on along the minus strand of NC_068982.1, from coordinate 177,593,606 downwards.
ACTAAAGGCGGTGCTCCAGCATGGCCGCAGTCAAATGACTGAAACAAGTAAAAGAATAAAAGACTCTCTCTCTCTATATATATAATCATATATATGCATAGAGAGAGATAGAAAGAGAGAGAGGCGTCCATACATACGTTCTCACATGCATACAAACACACACATATACATACATACATACATACATACATACATGCGCACGTACATACATAGCCACTCATAATAAAAAGGAGTATTGGTGGAATGCCCCAGTGAAATCCTCAATAAAATGTAAATGTAATTACCTGACATAGTAATTTGGGATAGAGAAGGAAAACTACAGTTGTGGAAATCAGCTGCCCATCGGATGTTAACCTAAAGCGAAAGAATAGCGAGAAAGAAAATACGTACGCTAGACTATTGAGGAATCTACAGCTACTCTATCCAGATTACAAGTTCAGGTTTATACCTGTAATTATTGGGGCACCGGGATATGTAACACACTAAATAACAGTCTTGAGAAATTAGGCTTCTCAAAACCAGAAGAAAAAAAAACGGACTCGAATACTACAGATCGAAGCCATCACAGGAACTGTTAAAATCTGTAAAACTTTCCAGAAGTTTATCATTTAAGTATAACTGAGCATGTCTAGACATGCAACTATATGCATAAGAATACATACATAAAACATAGAAATCTACACACACGCACATTCATACATGAATACATGCATACATATATACATACATACATACATACATACATACATACAAATATACATACGTACCTGCATACATACATATGAGTATTACTGGTAATATGGAATTCAGTTCAACCTGTTACATGGTCAGGTCGTCGGCGACGAAACTAGTATCTTAACTAGGCTGTCTTCGTGAAGACAAAAAACAAACAAACAAAAAACAAAAACAGGACCTGTCAAATGTAAGCATGAACTCAGTATAGTTTCAACGATTATCTAGCAATAGCACAGTCACTCAGAAATCCTGGGGATGGAGTCCAGCGTGCTTGACAATTACTGGGAGTGAGATACTCCTTAGCTTTTGTTAAACCATGTCTCAAGGAGAAGGTCACTTTGACATAAAACCAGGTGTGCATGGAGTGACAGTGGTCATTTGGGGTATCATCTGCCTGCGCTTGAGATTATTGCGTCTCCACATTCCTGAGCTTGCGAATTTTATTGGCACTAAATATCTTACCTTGGCTTGTCTTTAGATCATGTCAGTAGTGTAGAAAAGGTCGATGTGGTGTCGTGCAGGCCTTATTGGACTTACAATTTTGCACAGGGATTGCTGACATTTTGCTTGTTTGTATGATTACGTATGTATGTATGTATGCATGTATGTAGGTATGTATGTATGTATGTATATATATATCATATACTAACATACATAGCCAGCAAAATAGTCACGAAAGAACATTCTATGTAAATGGTAGTATTTTTGTCACCGATATTGATTGTTGTACATTTGTATATGGCAATCTCCCTTTACTTCAGACGGTAGAAATTGTTATTTTTGGGAAATGTTACTAATGAATTCTGTCTAGCTTGAGTAGAGCTACAATGAAATCTGTGACCTATCAGAAAATATATGGAGCCGTATCATTTCATTTTCTCTTAGCAATAAATTTCAGGATTTTCTCCGATACTGTAAAAAAAAGAGGAATGGAGAAGATTTCACAATCAGCTTCATGAACCGGCTAAAAAATGCTGGGCTAAAACGTTTGCTTGCAAAAGGCATCTTTCTATGTCTGGAAAATGGCTGTCACAGATAGCCATTGACATTCTGATTTCTGTGATGCTCGTCTATACTGAAAACCGGGCAGGGGCTGCCATAGGGATCGACAAGAATACAAACTGATAGCGCCAGCATAACCATAACACGACTCTGTCGAATTAGTATCTCTGCATAACCACTCAACTCAGACAACTATGGAAGATACGCAACTGAAAAATATTTTACAATCATAGTTTGAGAGCAATTTTTCAGCTTCTGCAAACTATCTTTAGGCAACATAATGTTTATATATATATGTAAGCATTCCTACCACACACACACACACACACACACACACACACACACACACACACACATACACACGTGTATGTGTCTGTGTGCGTGTGCATGTGCGCGCGTGTATAAGCATTTATACGATGCAATTTTCCCTATGCATAATGCCCATCTATATCTCTGTCTCTCTATCATTCTGTCTCTCTGAATCCGCAATCCCCGAAGTAAACTGCAAGAATAAAGTTAAAACTATACGTTTATCTCTCTCTCTCTCTCTCTCCCTCTCTCTCTCTCTCTCTCTCTCTCTCTCTCTCTCTC
>NC_068982.1:177589960-177591177 GCF_001194135.2 Octopus bimaculoides | reverse complement strand
TATATATATATATATATATATATATATATATCTACATACACACACACGGGAATTTATATATACTAGTATTCGGAGTTATGACGGTTTGTATGTACACAATGTATGTCACTACTATATTAGTTTCCGTCTTATCAAAGTTTAGATAATAGCGGAGAAGCAAGTGACTTAATTTTTACTATTTGTTCAGGAAAGTATGGTTGATTTACTTATCGCCTGATCGACTGCTGCTTTCCAACTTTCGAGAACCAATATCAAACAATTGAAAAATGTTTTGTTCAAATTATATCAAACTTTTTCTTTTTTTTTTATTATTAATTTTGAAAGGTTATTAAAAATGAAAAGGTATAAACGAGCATAAAACATAAGTGTAAAAATCAAAAGTGACGAGTGTTTTGTTTACATGTAGCTGTGGAGGAGATATGAAAGTCTAACGGGCACAGATATGTTTTCTCAGAGAGGAAATAAGCCCACGGTGTACTGTAATAAGTACGCAATTGAACTAACACCGCATCCTCTTCCCAATATGTCCAGTTTTACAGATGCAAATATACAGTCATTCGAAAATCCGAAAAAATTCGGAATCCTTCATACTTCTAACTACCATCATTTCAGATACCGGATAAATTGCAGAAATCCGAAAGAATAACGTATCTATTCATTACCAGCTTTAACCTCATAAATCATTAATTACTATCTGTTTGGCAGATATCAGCATGCCTCGGCAAATGGTTTATTTGCTGATTTCTATAAACAAGACCCTGTATTCATGTTAGAACCATCGGCTTGGCTGAGGAGGCACACATTAAGGTAGAAACAATGTGGTCTCTCAAAGTTCCTTTGCACTGCTGAATTTCGTGTGTTTTGTAATCACATCGTCTAAAACAAATACACCAGCGAACAGATATTCATGTCCGAATCTATCTATCTATCTACTTACTCACATAAATGTATGTAGATGGATAGAGATATCTATGTATATGTATAAACACACACACATGTACACATACATATTAATACATAATTCAACGCACCATTACTGTGTTTTTAAAATGGTCACTATAGAACATTTAGTTCAGCGAAGCACTCATCGTGCAATTCGCCGGACGTATCATACATACATACATACATACATACATACATACACACACACACACACACACACACACACACACACACACACACACACACACACACACACACACACACACACACACACA
>NC_068982.1:177586481-177589875 GCF_001194135.2 Octopus bimaculoides | reverse complement strand
AGAGAGAGAGAGGGAGAGAGAGAGAGAAAAAGAGAGAGAGAGAGAGAGAGAGAGGGAGAGAGAGAGAGAGAAAAAGAGAGAGAGAGAGAGAGAAAAAGAGAGAGAGAGAGAGAGAGAACCACACACACACAAACATGATAGTTTTATGTCTAATATCATGGAATCGATCGGATTATCGGGTACTGTTCTACACAAATGGTCGGAATGTGTTACTTCGCATTTTGTAGCCTTAGTATAACGTCACGCCGCTGGCTTGGTGTGTAGGCCAACATCAATCCAATGAGCGAAATACCATTCTGTCTCGGGGTTACTCATGGGCAGTTGAATGGACTGGAGCAACTGGAAATGAAATGTTTTGCTCACGAACATAGATTCACCGGTCTGGGAATCGTGACTAAGATATTGCGATAGTGAATGCAATACCCCTTACCACGGAGCCACACACCTATTGTGCCTATTATACAAAATATTATATACATAATTAGAAATATTACGTTTCCAAATGTCTCAGAGAGATTTATACAGTGGCAGCATGATAAAGTGATGGTTTGTTGCCAACTTAATGTGTCAGTCCCAGGAAAGGGAAAAATGCTACTTCTATTTAGCCCCAGGAAATACCGTTTCCAGTTGACCATGACACATTTTCCGTGTCCTTGTGTTTTCAAAGAGGGGAGATAAGCACTTCCACCCAGCAAAGCTAGTATCCAGAGACTAGTTTCAGAGTCATTGCTCATCAGTCTGGAGTAGCATGGTCTGCTAGCTTAATTCTTTATTACAGGCATAAGGCCTAATTACCGAGAGTATTACAAATGGTACTTAATTTATCAACTCCGAAAGGACGAAAGCCAAGTCAACCTCGGCGGAATTTGAACTCAGAGCGTAGCGACAGACGAAATACTACTAGGCATTACGCCCGGCGTGCTAACGATTCTGCCAGCTCGCTGCTTTATATAATTATAATAATAATAATAATAATAATAATAATAATAATAATAATAATAATAATAATAATAATGATGATGATGATGATGATGATGATGATAATGATGGTGATGATGATGATAATAATAATAATAATAATAATAATAATAATAATAATAATAATAATAATAATAATATGGACAAATAAGTATAAGTTGATTAGTGAGTTTAAATGTTGAGTAGAGCACCGGCAGAGTTTAGGCTACTTGTTGCCATCCACAGCTGTGGTACACTTCCGTTGGATCTACTTCAGAAATTATTCCACAATGGCAGTACGGGCAATAGTATTTTATTCATTGCCTAACTTGATGGGCATATAACAAGAAGCCAACCGACTCTAAAAAGCTTTTAGTGAGACATCATTAGCAATGTACTCGAAGAGACTCAGACTGATGGGTCAAAAGGTGTGTTGTACCTAATAAAGGTCTAATACAAAATCAATCCATTTCCAATTTATATATATATGAGAGGGAGAGAGAGAGAGAGAGAGGGAGAGAGAGAGAGAGAAAGAGAAAGAGACAGAGAATGAGAGCTAAGTACAAATGTATTGCATATTTAATACATAATCTCAAATACATGCATCATATATATGTATATATGTATGTATATGTGTGTGTGTGTCTGTGTCTATGTGTATATATGCATACATGCATTCATACATACATACATACATACATACATATTTCCCACACTCTTCCGGTTGCGGTTACACTATGGTACGTCGTCACCTTGAAAGGTTTTCGCCGATCATTTGATTCAAGGAGTTCTTTTTTTCTCTCCAGGCAGGTACTTATTTTATTGATTTCAATTTAGGTTGTGGTGAGGTTTCGAATTTGATCCATGTCAACATTGAAGAGACCTAGTAATAGAAACGTAACTACATACTTTGTACTCTAATATAGACCCTCATATACGTATTCATCGATATTTCTCTCTCTATATATATATATCTGCATATATAACGGTTTATAGAGTTACATTGGGTTTCTCGCTATAAAGTTTACCTTTATGGCGTATCTTTAGACCCTCAGACCAGTTAGCCTGTGGCCTTTTTAAAATATGGAGGGGGAAATGATACATACAAATATTGGGGATTATCTCCCTTTGCTGCTGGTCATCGGCTTCTGGCTATGCCGTCCTCCTTCAGCTACGCCACCTGTCGGCTATGAGGGTTAAAGGTCGGGGGTTATCTCCCACTCTCAACAGCAATCAATTTCCAGCTGTGGTGTAATTATCGGTAATACCGCTATTTTTATAATGGCGATAATTACACCACAGCTGGAAATTGGTTACTGATGAGAGTGGGAGATAACGTTCTACCTTTTACCCTCATAGCCGACAGGTGGCGTAGCTGAAGGAGGACGACACAACCGTAAGCCAATGACCAGTAGCAAAGGGATATAATCCCCATTGTTTGTATCTGTATCGTTAATGGGAAGAAACACAGGATAACACTATAAACCAGCTTTCACTAGCAATATATGTGTGTGTTTCCGTATCTATGTATATATGTATTTGTATATCTGATTGGTTTCCGCATAGTTTTTACGTAGCAATTACATTAGGCATGTCAGTCTAATCATGTGTTATTTACTTTATAACCGGCGTTGTGGCGTTTTCTATATGAAACCTGCATCCCTTCATGGATTTTTTAAAGGTATTTCATCGTATTTCTGGTGTGTTAATGATCTCATCGTATTTAAGGTATGTTAATTATTTCATCGTATTTGAGGTGCTGTGTGTGTGTGTGTGTGTGTGTGTGTCTATGTGTTTGTGCATCTAATTACTCCCCTCTCCCCACTCTGCCTTTGTCTGTATAGGTGCAGACATGGCTGTGTGGTAAGAAACTTGTTTCCCAACAACATGGTACCAGGTTCAGTCTTGCTGCGCTGCACCTTAGGCATGTGTCTTTTACTATAGCCTCGAGCCAACCAAAGCTTTGTGCTTGCATTTGGTAGACGGAAACTGAAGGAAACTCGTTGTAAATGTAAATTTCTTTTGATTAAGGTGTCTTTAGCCCGAGGAGTAGCTAGCGGATTACCCCTCGTTTGCATGATTACTACTATCTATGAAACGTATGTAGCCTGGATATCAGGCTACATATCATCTGAACGAGGGTTAATCCCCTACCTATTCCTCGGGCTAAAGATACCTTAATCAAAAGAAGTTTGATTTGCATGAGATTCGATTGCAAATGCGTGGAAAGCATATAGGTTGGGAAGAAAAGTATATTAGAGGCGCAGGAGTGGCCGTGTGGTAAGTAGCTTGCCCACCAACCACATGGTTCCGGGTTCAGTCCCACTGCGTGATACCTTGGGCAAGTGTGTTCTACTATAGCTTCGACCAAAGCCTTGTGAGTGGATTTGGTAGACGGAAACTGAAAGAAGCCCGTCGTATATATGTATGTATATAT
>NC_068982.1:177576651-177584935 GCF_001194135.2 Octopus bimaculoides | reverse complement strand
GACATTCTTAGAAATGTGAACTGTAACTTAGTAATTGCAGATAATCCGATAGAAATGATCTGTGTATTATTAAAATGTTTTACATCATATTGTAATGTATTGAGTTGTTTTTGTCTAAACGGCCTTAACATTTAGAATAAGATAAAAACACACACACATACAGACATCTACACCTTTTTACCTGGCTTTAAAATATCTTATTGAATATGATACAAACATTTTACAAGTTTTTGAGAAAATTCATCACCATTTATCTCGTAATTAAAATGTAAAGAAATAATAAAAAAATATATAATTAGCAAGGAAATTTAACTCAAGTTAAAGGAAATTTAACTCAAACGAATATCTCATGAATTTAGAGTATTGATACTGCATGTATAAAATTGTGTATATATCAAATATTAACAATTGCAATTTAACTTCATGTTTTCAAATTCATATTATGTTACTAAAATTACTAAAAACAAAATAGAACTGCCAACTACTTTCGAACGCACTACTACTACTACTACTACTACTACTACTACTACTACTACTACTACTACTACTACTACTACCATACACACATGACCTGAAACTTTTGGAGGGGTGGTCACTGGGTTACGTCAACCTCAGTGCACAACAGGTACTTATTTCATCGAACCCGAAATATTAATAATCTTTTCTACTATAGGAACATGGCCCGGTAATTGGGTGAGGGGGACAGTCGATTACATCGACCCTAGTACACAAATGATACTTACCTTATCGATCCCTAAAGGATGAAACCCAAAGTCGACACCCAGAGGTATTTGAACTCAGAACGTAAAGACAGACGAAATGCCGCTAAGCATTTCGCCCAGTGTGCCAGCTCACCGCCTTCAATAATAATAATAATAATAATAATAATAAAAATAATAATAATAACAATAATCCTTTCACAAGGCCTGAAATTTGGTGGAAGAGATTAAGTCGATTACATCGACCCCAATACTCAACTGGTACTTATTTAATCAACTCCGAATGGATGAAAGGCAAAGTCAACCTCGGAGGAATTTGAACTCAGAACGTAGCGACAGACAAAATATTGTTAAGCATTATTTTGCTCGACGTGTTAACGATTCTGCCAGATCACCGCCTTAATAATAATAATAATAATAATAATAATAATAATAATAATAATAATAATAATAATAATAATAATAATAATAATAATAATAATAATAATAATAATAATAAAAATAATAATAATGATGATGATGATGATGATGATGATGATAATCATAATGATGATAATAATAATTTATAATGTAGGCGTGACTACGTAGTAAGAAGAATGCGTCAGAACCACAAGGTCCAAGGTTCAGTCCAACTGTATGGCACTTTGGGCAATAACAATAATTAATTCATTCTTTTTAATCATAATGATAATGTTTTCTAGATTTATGATGATGATGATGATGATGATGATGATGATTTTTCTAAAACATAGTTGCATTCCTTATCATTGGAACTCGGATAAAAACCACGTTGAAAAGTAACGCATCGAATTATAGAAAAATTTTGTACTGTTTCGCTTACTGATTGTATTTTTAAAGTGAATGCTAAATGATCACATACTTCCCTTAAAACCCTGACTTTTCGAGATTGCCACTAAGATTTTATTTACATAGGCAAGTGCACTGATAAGCATACACGTGAATTATAATTTGGGTAAGGAAACAATGGGTTTCGAAACATTTGTCCTTAAACTTTCTCAATTCTTATTAAGTTTAAAAAACAGAAATGTTCATATTTGTAAGGTAGATAAATGTTCTTTACAATCCCAAGTAACTATATAAGGCGCCTCTTATATCTGTACTCAGTGCAAGATTCGCTGGGTTTCTGCTGCTAATATTTCTTCTGTTGATAGGTATGTGTTCAACAACAGAAGTATTTTCTTCATCACAGGGTCACCTTTCATGCGATGACATAGTTTATTGTTTTAGCAGCAACATTGAGCCACATTAAAAGGTAGCAACTTAATGACATTTTAGGACAGCTACTGCTGACATGTGTAGTAAGTTCCACAGAAATGTGACGTAATCGACATCTTCAGTCACTACTTGGGGCTTTATAGGTTTCACTGTTCTTCTCTATTAGGTATTTTGCAGCAATCACCTTCCCATGGACTACAAAAACACAAAAACATAACCTTCGAAATGTGACGTGATATAACGTCCGCATGCCCAAGAGCCGTTTATTTCCTATCAATGATAGTATCATCCTTAAATTTATGGGAAATTTACGTATGATTAACAAATTTTTTTCGGTGTGCAGAGTGTATACCACTTGGTTATGGGGTTAACTTTTCTCAACATTGAAGAGATAAAAAGAACAACAAAAATATTTTAGTGCGTTTTTCATTGTTGATATACGCTAAGCTACTAAATCTAGAATCGCATGGAAAGCATTTGGGAAGTAATTCTTGAGAGGCTCATTATCCTTAAAATATTGGTCACTTCCGTTTGAGCAGTTAGTTGATGTATTTATTTTTGCTGCTGTTGTATCAACACACACCAAACATACATAGCGAAGAAAAACGTTATACATGCCAGCTGCTACGCAGAGGAACGGAAGTTAGCTATGTATGGTCAATTGCCGGACATATTTACTTGTCAGCCGCTGTTGAGATTCGGACTTCAATCTTTTGCTATTCTCTGTCAAATTGTGACGAACGTGCTACACATGAGAAAGAAATCCAATATTCTGAGGCAATGAATATCGCTTTCTGTTCTCTGCCGCAAAGGTTTTTTTTCTATACCTTTCACGGGGCGTGAGTGAGATAAAGTATTCAACAAACAAGATATACAATTTGTTTATATCAAGAAAGAATTTTATTACATATTTTCGCGGAGTAATAAATAATCTAGTATTTACAAAATATCTTAAAAATATGAGTTTGCATTTGGAGTTTGAAGGGTTGCAAAAAGAGCTATAATATATACGGGATATACATACAATATAATATAATATTATACTATATCATATTGTATATGTATATACATGTTAGAGATAATGAAGCAAAAAGAGAACGACATAGGCAGAGAGACAAATACGGATTTATCAAAAGAGAGTTTATGCTGACAGTCATTTTACGTCTTAAGCAGTAAAATAGTAAAAATAAATAACTGCATAAAAGCTGGTGTGTTCATTTGTCAATTCGGCGATGATATATGTGAAATACCATTTTCTTTATTTGTCGCATTAGATTCTAAAACAAGAATAAGGAATATATATATATATATATATATATATATAGATATGTATGTGTGTGTGTGTATAGATAGATAAAGAAATAGGCGTGGCTGTATGGTATGGTAAAGCCTGCTTCCCAACTGTTGGGTTCCTGTTCAGTCTCACTGCATGGCAACCTGGGCAATTATCTTCTGTTTAACCTCGGGCGGACCAAAGCTTTGGTAGTAGACAGTAGCGTTGGTAGCAGACAGGAACTGAAAGTATACAATTATAATGGATTCAAATTTTGTCACAAAGGTAGCAATTTTAGGGAAGGAGATGAGTCGATTATATCGACACCAGTGCTCAACCCCGAAAGAATGAAAGGCAAAGTCGACCTCGGCGGAATTTGAACTCAGAACGTAGCGACAGACGAAATATCGCTAAGCATTTCTCCCGGTGTGTTAACGATTTCGCCAGCTCGCCGCCTTAATAATGATTTCTTTATTAACCACAAAGGGTTTACGTTAAAAAAAAAAAACATTGTGGACAGCACAGGACAAGTAGAATATGAGGTTACATGAACGTCGTGTAAACAATGAAAGACAATCGAATATAACAACAAAATTCCCCCCAAAAGAGAGAGATCTAGGACTGCTCGTGGAAACCACACAGATACGCGACTGTCCTGACATCAGGCTCGCCGCCTTACTACTACTACTACTACTACTACTACTACTACTACTACTACTACTACTACTACTACTACTACTACTAATTTTTACTGGAAGCACAAGGCTTCAAATTTGGGGGAAGGGATTAAGTCGATTACATCGACCCCAGTGCGTAACTGGTACTTATTTAATCGACCACGAAAGGATGAAGGGCAAAGTCGACCTCGGCGAAATTTGAACTCAGAACGTAGCGTTAGACGAAATATCGCTAAGCATTTCGCCTGGCGTTCTAACGATATTCACAGCTCACCGCCTTACTACTACTACTACTACTACTACTACTACTACTACTACTACTACTAATAATAATAATAATAATACTGCCCAGTCCTGGCTAAAAAGGAATATATTCACAGACACAATAGAGTTGGGACCTATATACACTGGAAACTATGCCACCACTATGGAATAACAACAGAAAAAGGTGGTATGGGCACACGGTAGAAAAGGTCACAGAAAATGAGAAAGCAACCATACTATGTGACATTCAAATACACACAGATAGAGAAACTAAGGCCAATAGGCTGTATATAGTTGTCAAAGATCATCAAGAACAGATGACAATGTTTCTCTAAAAGAAACGGAGAAACTTTCAAAATACAAAGACCTGGAAATAGAGGTAACTTGAATGTGGAGTCTAAAACAGAAACAGTTCCTATCATAGTAGGTGCATTAGTTAGACAAAGACATAACAAAACCAGGACTAACAAGTTAATATAACATACAGAAAATAGCACTATTAGGCACCGCGCACATCCTAAGTAAAACACTTCCAATACAGTAAAAATAAGAGCATCACAAAAGACCACAGCACATACTCAAGGCACACAGAGCTGCGCTCGGTAGTGCAGTGAAACCACGAGATAAAAAAATAAGACTACTGAATAATAATATTCTTTTACTCTTGGATGACTAAAAGTGATTTAAAACCGGAAACGGATGCGGTAATCTGTGCTGCCCAAGAGCAAGCATTAAGAACAAACTTCATGAAATACAGAATAGACAAAACATCAGGAAGTGAGAAGTGCAGAACATGTGGACAAAACGGTGAAACCGTATGGCATATTACTAGCACTAACCCAGAATGAATATAAGAGACGCCATGACAATATAGCTAGGTTTGTCCATTGGACACTTTGCAACAAGTATGGACTTGACAGAGCAAAAAATCGGTACGACCACAAACCTGAAGGCATTGTCTAAAATAGAAATGCAAAGATCCTATGGGATTTTATGATTCTGTGCGACCATGAGATTGAGAATAGGAAGCCGAACATAGTCTTAATTGAGAAAGAAAACAAACTATGCTGGATCATGGACGTAGCATGCCCAGCTGACAACAAGGTATGCGATAAGGAAGAAAGAAAAGTTGAGAGATATGACAGGTTAGCTTGGGAAGATAAGCAGTTGTGGTCGAGGAAAAAGGTAACAGTAGTGCCAATGATTGCCGGAGCCCTGGGAACTGTGAATAAAAACTCTAGAAGTACGCGGAACAAATAGAGGCTGCAATAAGGGTGGAGCACTTGCAGAAAACAGCACTGCTTGGAACCGCTCGAATGCGCCGGAAGGTGCTCGAAAAATAAGAGGTGTTACCTTAGTTCACTGGTAGTGAACAGCTGACACTGTAGTACAGCTTCAGCGTTAGAAGCTTTGCAAAGGCAACAACAACAACAACGACAACAACAACAGCAACAACAACAACAACAACAAAAACAACAACAACAACAACAACAATAATAATCCTTTCTACAATAGGCACATTTGTGGGGAAGGAGTAAGTCCGTCACATCAGCCCCAGTACTTGGCTGATACTTAATTTATCGATCTGGAAAGGATGAAAAGCAACATCGACCTCGGTGGAATTTGAACTCAGAACGTAGTGACGGGCGAAATGCAGTGAACCACTTAGCCCAGTGTACTAACGATTCTGCCAGCTTACCACCTTAATGATAATAACCATAAGAGCACCACACCAAACCACAGCACATACCCAAGGCGCACAGAGCTGCGCTCGGTAGTGAAGTGAAAGCACGTTATAAAAATAAAACTACTGAACAATAATAATAATGATAATAATAATAATAATAACAACAACAACAACAATAATAATAATAATAACAATAATAATAATAATAAGAGTTGAAACAGCGTATCATTACAGTAACAGGTAAGCTTTCGAGATATCAGAAAAGGATAGATCAGTATCAACTCAATAGATCATTTGAGACTGACCAGAAGAGACTTTATAACCAAATAAATAGTGAAGAACGAAGTATTGAACATGAGAAACCTAATGCAGAAGAAGCTAAACAATTCTGGAGTAATATTTGGGATAAACCAGTCGATCATAATAGAGACGCGGTATGGTTAAAGAAAGTAAGGGAAGAAATAGTGAGTGAGAAGCAGTCAGATCTAAGACTAATGCATTAATGCTTTAAGTGCAAGGAAAAATTCCGAATTGGTAGGGCCCAGGACCAGATTTAGTTCAAGGGTACTGGTTAAAGAAATTTAGTAGTGTACATGGGAAACTGAGGGAACAATTTCGGGATTGCCTTAATGGAAGAATAATACCAGATTGGATGACTAGAAGGAGATCAATATGAAATATAAGAGCAAGGGTACCCAGCTAGACCAAACACTTGTTAACCATTAGTATGGAAACTGTTAACGGGAATGCTCTCAGAAAGCATTTACGAGTACCTTGACAACCAGAATTTACTTCCAGAAGAACAGAACATTTTCAGGAAGAAGGCTAGAGGAACAAAAGATCTATTATACATAGACAAAGCAGTTCTAAATTAAGTAAAAGCTAGAAAGAAAAATCTAACGATAGCGTGGATAGATTACAAAAAATCTATAACATGATCCCACATTCATGGATGAGAATGTCTGAGTATATTCAGTATAGCAGACAATATAAAAGAATTAATTAGCTATAGCATGAAGAAATGGAAAGTAAATCTTTACTCAGGTGACACAGTCTTAGAGAAGGTTAGAATCAAGAGAGGAATTTTCCAAGGAGACTCGTTATCCCCTTTAATATTTGTCTTGTGTTTGATCCCTCTCAGTTTAGTATTAAGGAAGGCAAAGACAGAGTATCAGTTTAGAAATAGTAAGGGAAAAATTAACCATTTGCTCTACATGGTTGATCTGAAGCTTTTTAGTAAGAATAAAAAAGAGATAGATTACTTAATACAGACTGTAAGAGTCTTCAACAAAGATACAGACATGGAATTTGGCATAGATAAGTGTGAAATATTAGTCATGAGAAGGGGACAGCTAGTCAACAGTAAAGGCATCCTATTACCAGATGGCTAGACATTAAAATCATTAAAGGAAGGAGAGAGATATAAGTATTTTGTAGTATTAGAATATGACAGGGTACTAACTAAAGAAATGAAAACAAAAACTTAGAAAGAGTACATCAGAAGGGTGAGGAAGCTAATGAAGTCAAGGCTAAATGGTCCGAATCTAGTGAAGGGTGTAAATATTTGTGCAGTTTCATCACTTAGATATTCTGCAGCTTTTGTAGATTGCACAAAACCCGAATTAGCAAAGCTAGACAGAAATACTAGGAAGGAATTCAATATGGATGGAGAACTCCACCCAAGGGCAGGAGTATCAAGATTATACTTATGTAGAAAGGAAGGTGGAAGAGGGCTAATATCAGTAGAAGACTTCATAGAGTTAGCTAGAGTAGATATAGACTCCTATGTAGGTAAACGTGGAGAAATAAGTTTATTAAGCGCTGCTAGAATCACAGCAAAGCATAGGGAAACCCCAAAAACCAAACGAAGTTAAAAACAAGAAAAAAAAAGACAAAAGTTAACTGACTGGCAAGAGAAGACTTTGCAGGGCAGATTCCCAAAGATAGCTGCAGCAAAAATAGTATTAGTGAGACATGGTTGTAGAAAGGAAGGCTGAAACGGGAGGCAGAAACTTTGTTAGTAGCAGCATAAGATCAATCATTAAGAGATAATTGGATAAAAGCCAGGATAGACAAAAACCAAGTAGATTCCCAATGTAAGTTATGCAGACCAAAAGAGGCAAAAATTGATACATCAACTAAGTGCTCAAAAGAAATTGACCGATACCTTAGGAATAACGAGCCTCTCAGAACTTACTTCCCAAATACTTTCCTTGCGATTCTAGATTTACTAGCTTAGCGTATCTCAGCAATGAAAAACACACTAAATTTTTGTTGTTGTCGTTTTTTTCTTTCGATGATGAGAAAGGTTAGCCCCATAACTGAAAGATATACACTCTGCATACCGAAAAAGATTGTTAATTATATGTAAATTTCCCATAAATTTAAGGATGATACCATCATTGATAGGTAATAAACGGCTCTTGGG
>NC_068982.1:177568268-177573278 GCF_001194135.2 Octopus bimaculoides | reverse complement strand
TATATATATATATATATATGTATGTATATCACAAAATTAGCAGTTAAAT
The DNA here is from genome assembly GCF_001194135.2 of Octopus bimaculoides. Classification (NCBI taxonomy): domain Eukaryota; kingdom Metazoa; phylum Mollusca; class Cephalopoda; order Octopoda; family Octopodidae; genus Octopus; species Octopus bimaculoides. Next base: position 177,573,229 of record NC_068982.1, on the reverse strand, counting down.
GATATAACATGACTTTTTGTTTTTTGTGTTTTTTCCTATCTGATATTTGTTTTGTTTTTGTTTATTCGTTTTATCCTTTCTCGTGCTTGTTTTCCTTTATTTACTAAGTAACCATACACATCTATAATATAATACTTCAATCCAATGTAAGCATCTTAAAACAGTGAATACTTTTGCGTATGTTGGTTCGTCGTACACTATCCATAGAGAAATCCAAGACACCTATCTCTAGTATACATTTGATAAGTTTGCTTAACCAAGAAGCCTTCTAAACAAGAATCATAATGCGAAACCATCATTGCCTCATATATTTCTATTAACTCACATATCATTAACATAATATTTCAACGACTTTACAATTTTGTTTGCATCACGCATCCCACACCCACATTCAGTTTGATGGAATGTATCAATCATATTTTTTATCTTATAATTTTGATTTTAATCTGGAGATTTTAAATAACTAAGAAAGTTTCAATTAACACGTCTAAAAAGTTGCCGACATCACATATATTTTTTCTCAAAATAGTTATCGTTTATGGATTCTTTAAACTGACACAAACAAAAATGCTATGTTAATATCATTTTACTTCAGTTACTGTTGGAAACGCGTGGAGAAGTTATTGATTGCTCCTCGTCTTTGTCGACCATATTTTGAAAAGAATTAAACTGATGCCAGTTGATATATAATGTTGGTAAAAGAATTCGGTTTAACAAAAAAAATTTGTTATGATATTTTAAAGTCCTTACAAAATTTTATTTTTCAGTAGCCAGCTTTTTATTGTATAAAATTATCATAGGCAAGCCCTGTTATTCCATCGAATTAGACAATACGAGCATTATGTATAAATGCCCTGAAGAATAATTATGAGTAGAATCATTAAAAAAGGTCAAACGACTGTGCTCATAGAAGTTTACCATTTTAGTATGAGTTTTCATGGAACTCATTTGTTTCAGACAACTTTGTAGAATGTTATACAGATATAGAAAATGATTATTACATAGATATAGAAAATGGTATAAACTGTCGATTATACAATAACACAGTTTTCATACTTTTCATAAATCTCTTTGAAAAATCAATAAACATTTAATTTTTAATAATCTGTTTTGTATGGGATTTTGCTTTGTTGAATTGGGTCTTTGATATTTTTGCACGGAATGAATGAGTTTTCCTTGTTTAAAGTATTCCATAAACTTTTACTATAATGATAATATTATGCAAATGTTGTTTCTTGCAAGTTGATTTAGATTTTTCCTTGAAATCTCATAAAATAAAATATTTTAGAAATATCATGTATTAACGAAAATAAATATATATTATATATTACATAGATATATAATACGCTTTAAATAATGGATGCATTATGATAATTTTAAATTTAGATGTGATATTTAAAAAAAAATTGTCCAGTAATATATTATTATATATGATCTCTCTCTATATCCCCATGAGTGTAAATCTAGATGTGATGGGTGAATATAAATAACGCGTTTGAATTCAGAATGCTAGAAATAATAATAAAAAAAACATTTAATTCAATAAAAATACCATTTGATGCTGTTTTATCTGTCTCGCTGTCTTCAATGCCTGTTTCCCTCCTCATTTCCCTCGTCTCTGTTGAACTCAGTCTCTCCATCTTTCTGCTTCTATAGATTTATTACCTCTTAATTCATATACATACATGCATACATACATGCATGCATGCATGCATATATATATATATATATATATATATATATATACACATATACATACACACACATGTATATACATACACTAATTTAACCTTTCTGTCCATACTCTTATTCTTTCCCTCGCTCTACTTTGCTTACTCTTGCAACTATCAACAATTTTTTAAAATCTACGTTTTCCTTTGCTGCCTTACTATCTTTTCCTCTCTCTATCTCAATGTTCCTTTGTTTTTCACTTACTATCTCTTTCTGGCCCATTTTCTATTTTCCTTTACTTCCTTCACTGTCACTGTAACTATGCCTTCTTTTTTGGATGCGTTGATTTTTGACTAGTTCAATAGATGGGCTAGCACGCTCTTTTACTTTATAGATTTTATACAAAAGATCGTGACTTACAAATTTCTAACTCTAACTCTATTGGTACCTCTGGTTTTCGCTCCCTTTTTATTATTAACATTCTTAAGTGCACTATAGAGCAGACTTAAATATTTTTGGCCAACACTGCATGCAGAGACAAATGTAAACATCTTGTTAGTGTATCATCGTAGACGGAGAAAGGGGCATCTGTGGGTGTAATTTCAGTCCTGTTCAGGGATTTCATTTGAAACTGAGTACCTTGACAGACATACTACTTAGAAACAGATTCGAAGCACCAGTAATTTATAAATCAAATTAGCTACCAATAACGCATGATGTATGCAAATTAGTCTATCCAGTTTACTTAATCCCTTAGTAATAGTGGGTTTATAAGCAGTATTTCAGTTGTCAGTTAAAGAGTCTACGCAGTCGCTGATGAAATTTTAATGCAGGATTGGATCTAGTTCCACTGATCCATCTTTCACTGTCCATGAAGATAACGTTTATACAGACAACTTGTTTACATCTGCTTATACATACAGAGTTGACTGAAAGCCTATGGATGTATTCTGCAGTAAATCATAGCATTGAAACAAAACAACCAGATGCCAAATATACAATATATATGCGAATTAGCCCATCCACTTTACATCGGACATTTTAACATAAAAATGGGTCTTTAAGTTGTTTTTCTGAACACTCACCTTAATTAATTCCGTTGACAGTTAAAGAATATACTCAGATGATAAAGATTGTAACATAGGACTGAAAGTAGTTCGGGGCTGATCCGGTTTTCTCATCCATACACAGTATGTATAAATATATATACTGTGTATACCGCTGTCTATACGTACAGTACTCTTTTTAAAAAAATCCTTAAGTCTATTGTATAGTACATAATGGCATTAAAAAGGTCATTAAAGCACAAGTAATCCATTTTCTCTTCATACCTTAGTCCATCTGATTACTACTGCTCTGTCTTTATGCCCCTCATTCATTCTAACTATCTCTAGGTCTATACCAATAAATTGTAACTCTTATCTCACAGCGTTTCATTTTTCTTTTATAGTCTGTCTGCTTATTTAACTGCGAATGAATCTGTCGGTACTTCTTTATGCCTATAAATTTGAAAGAGTTTCTTCACTTGTCTTTTGTCCATTTAAACATGCTTGCATTTACTCCCCTCTGTCTAACGTAGTTAATTTTTCGGCTATCTGTATTTCTGAGTACCTGCTGTCAATCTATCTATCTTTTTCTACGTCTACTTGTGAATCTCCTACACTTTTATTTGTCTGTCTTACCTTTTAATTATTTTCAGATCCTTATCAAAACTACTTTGCTATGCTTGCAAACTAAAACAGCTTTTGAAGTTGTCCATTATACACTATAATATGATGAAAACATTTTGGCACTCACTGTCTCCTTAATGATCAGCCTCTGTAGAGCCAAATCTATAAGACTCACTCTCCTATATCATTCACCATTTTTCTTTCACGCGTTAGAACTTTAACGAAATTAACGCCCGTGCATGCGACAGCAGGGACAAATTGCTCACCTCGGGCTCATTTTATCTCTTATCTGTATGTCAAACATGAAACACCTGAACACTATTCAGGTCGAACATCTACTATGCTGACTAGAAACCGATTCGAAACGGAAGATACTGAAACAAAACTGGCCCGAAAGTTTCTTTTTAAAAGACAATAATATGAAATTAAAAAAAAAACTTATGTCAGTAATGCAAGCCAAGTGCATTAAATTTGTCTCAAAGAGACAATACACTCAAAACCATCGTTTCTAGATACAGGCGAGTTCTTATGGGATGAAGAACGATCTCAGATTGTTTAAATAACGACTTAATCACAAGGAGTCCCATTTAAAATGCCAATTTTATCGAAAATCAAGTTTCTCCTATGAAAAGGAGTGGGAAGAAAGAAGGACCAAAGTAACTCTAAGTGAATCCTAATGCCTTCTAGATAATTGTAAAAGAGTCCGCGTCGGTGCGTAACAGCATAACACTTTTGTTTGAAGAAAATGGCTCACCAATTGCAGACCCTTGAAGGATAAGTGAAATACTAAAATAAATAATTTCAATGTATTTTCACTTCCCCACTGAGAAATATGCAAATGAGTTCTTCAACATCGCACATTACACAGGGAAGTGGCAATCATAGATTACATCAATATAAAAGAAGTAATATCGGCCATTGATGAAACGAACTTGAAATCAGCAACAGGCCCTTTTGGTTTCCCAGGGATTCTTTGAAAAACACGCAAGAAAGCTCTTGTTAAATCCCTGTAGAACTTCTTTGCATGTGGCAAACTTCACAAAATGCTAAATGTGTGTAAAATATGCCCCGTCCATGAAGAAGGAAACACAACAATGCTAAAATCTACCGGTCTATCTATCATAGAACGCATTGTCAGATAGAAGGTGATCATGTTTTTAAACGAATATAGCTTGCTCAATGACGCAGCACGGCTTTCGATCGAGAAAAAGATGCTTCGCAGAGATATTATAACACTACGATTCGGTACTAAAAAGATAGCTCAATCATTTAAATGTTGATGTGATAAGTTTCTATTTTGCAAAATCATTCGAAGTGTTTGATCGCGGGATGATGTTACAAACTACGTGACCCTAGTATAACTGGAGAACTCTGAGTATAGCTGCGGAGCCCCTTTGGAAATTGTACCGGGACTGCTACTATTTTGATGAATTTCTCACGCATATTCTTAGACGTACAAACAGCTACTCACACTAGGTACACGGGTGACACAAGAATCAGTAAAATATTTATTCTCAGTTGCCCGGACTTCTGCTTCTAATTATGGTTGCCACATAGCGTCAAACAAACAACAGATCGAAGACGTTAAAGATAGGTAGACATATATAGCTACACACACAC
>NC_068982.1:177561863-177567935 GCF_001194135.2 Octopus bimaculoides | reverse complement strand
ATATATATATATATATATATATATATAGGTATATATATATATATATAGAGAGAGAGAGAGAGAGAGAGAGGGAAGGGGGAAGGAAAGTAAGGAATAAACAACGAGAGGGAAAAAGAGTGTGAGTGTATGTGTGTGTGTGAGAGAAAGAGAGCGAGAGTGGCAGAAACTGGAGGAGAATAGTTTTGATTTTAGATCGAGTCTCACTGTAAAGTTGTGTCTTGTTATCTAATACCACCAAAAACCTGATACTGTCGGTTTCACGCACCAAATTATGACTATCAATTTACAACTGTTAATTAAAATCACACATTGATTCTCTTTATCGCTTTCTCTCTCTACTCTCTCTTTCTCTTTTCCCCTTTTCTCTTTCCCCTTCTTTCTCTTTCCCCCTCTTTCTCTTTCTCTCTTGTTTTAGTCACAATATCTGCCTAATAATTTTATCGCTGCAGCGACTAACTAGACTACAATGTTTTCAGTTTTGTGATAAAAAAAAAACAAAAAACAAAAAACAGAAACAGAAAAAGCACTTTGAATAATGATTTTCACCTTTGATTCCAAATCAAACATGTAGAAGGAATAGGTGCACATCCGATAGATAACCCCTAGAACTTAACTTGTTCTTATTTTATCAATTCTCCAAAGACTGGAATGCTAAGATTAAACAAAAAATTATATTTAAAGCAGTAAGGGATTTTTATACATTAAACGAGCGGTATCACAAATGAAGAAATATTGATTTCAAATTTTGGTACAAGGCCAGCAATTTAGGGGGAGAATAAATTAGATTTTATCCATCCACAGTCCTCAACTTGGTACTTAGTTTGTCGACCCCGAAGTTGGTACTTATTTTATCGACCTGAAAGAATGAAAGGCAAAGTCAACTTCGGCGGAATTTGAACTCAGAATGTGAAGACGGGCAAAATACCGCCAAGCATTTTACCCCCGCATCCTAACGATTCTGTTATCTTGCCGCCTTTACAATGAGAGAAATGTTTGTAGATGAATAGCAATGAATAGCACTAACAATATAGTGAACTCACCTAAGGTAATTCGGAGTTCCCTCACACAATATCTTTAATTACACGGACAACCAAGACAATTTCTACTTCCAAGTATTATTGCAGCCTACAGTTACGTAGTTCAAGTAGGGTTACTTAGCAATGCCAGTTTTACGACTGACACCCAGAAATGGCACGCTTTAAAGCCCCGCCTTTCTCTTCATGTTGGACGTGATATACGTGAAGAAGAAATCGTAGGCTTTTAATAGCGCCTACTATACAACCCTTTTTTTTTTTTTGCTAAGAACAACAGACACAGGAAGACAAATCGCTCTAATTTTTATTTTACAACAAAGTGATGAATCGAACCTTATGATACACTCGGCTGCTGGCTAGATTCCTTCCGCACGTGATAATTGTAATCAGCAATGCCCATGTCTGCACTGTTTTGTCACTCGAGAATGGCTCTTTGCTGTCAGTTTCTATACAGTTTTGAAGGCGGCGAGCTGGCAGAAACGTTAGCACGCCGGTCGAAATGCTTAGCGATATTTCGTCTGCCGTTACATCCTGAGTTCAAATTCGGCCGAGGTCGACTTTGCCTTTCATCTCTTCGGAGTCGATAAATTAAGTACCCGGCATGCACTGGGGTCGATGTAATCGACTTAACCCCATTGTATTTCCTTGTTTGTCCCCTCTATGTTTAGCCCCTTGTGGGCAATAAAGAAATAACAAACCTTAGCGAGCCGGGCGAAATGCGTAGCAGTATTTCGTCTGCCTTTACGTTCTGAGTTCAAATTCCGCCGAGGTCGACCTGGCTTTCAGAGTCAATAAAGTAAGTACCAGTTGCGTACTGGGGTCAAGCTAATTGACTGGCCCCCTCCCCCAGAATTTCGGGCCTTGTGCCTAGAGTAGAAAAGTTGCTATACAGTTATTTTCGTAAAAATTTGTTTCTTCTCAACAAACAATACCAGGTCAATAATAATTTCTTAGATTGGCACGAAATGACGTACTTTTTGGAAGTAGGGGTCTAGATAGTTATCTGGAGAGGCAAGTATCTCATGGCCGATCGTTATGTTATCTACCACGAAATGATGACATGTAAAATTAACTGCAAGCAGTAATGTAACAAAATACTGCAAAACATTTTTGTCTGCCTCCTACTCATTGCACCCCTCACCGACTTACACTGAAAATATTTTTGATATGAAATATATTCATATTATTTATCTTCTCTGCAGTTTAGTTATACGCGAATTTATTTATATCACTTGCACTCCGTAATCTTACTTTCTTCTCTCGTAACGCCCATTTCTCTGTCAATAAGTGACACTGCAATTTTTATGCACAAAATTGAATGTATCTCCAGCGACTTAGTCTTGCAATCTGGGAATGTTTTGACATTATATATACATATATATATACATACATATATATATATATATATATATATATATATATATATATATATATATATATATATTTGTTAGTGTTTTGTGTGAATCTTTCTCTCTTCACCGCTCTCTATGTCTCTCTCGCTCTGTCTGACTCTGTCTGTCTGTCTTTCTTTCTATACATGTGTGTGTGTGTATATATATATATGTGTGTGTGTGTGTGTGTGTGTATGGGTGTGCGCGCGCGTCTGTGTGTGCTTATGTATATGTCTAGGTATATGTATACATCTAGATGTTTGAATATAGCGTCTTCTAGACTGAAAAGTAAAATATATCTGGCCCTGCTTATCTGATTTTGATAATTTAAATGGCTTGCACATGTTTGTTACATTGAATTAAAGCAGTGAATAATAGTGCCAGCTTAATATCTGTTTAATGTTTGTTTGTTCTCATGTGTATATAATAGATTTTCACACAAACACACACACACACACACACACACACACACACACACACACACACACACACACACACACACACACATACACACACACACACACACACACACACACAACATGCATATACGTACACACAAGTGCATGCGCTTGTGTGTGCGAGAGGATGCATGTGTATGAGATGGACTTTAAATTTTCGGTATGTCTGTGGCGTCTTAGTCAAACTACTTGTAGTGAAACTACGAAGTTACGGTCTATCAAATATCATATATATTTCACCCGACACGCACACACGTCTGGGTGTCGAAACCATAATAGTTTCCCGTAGAGGATGTGGGAGCTGATGATGGGTTACTTACGTCCGTTTAAATTAAGATAGCTGTTGTTCATGTAGTTGTGTACACGTTCCACTTTTTAGCTCCATGTCGAATGTGTTATTGAGCATAGTGATTGCATCATTATTTGTCGCGTTAGTTTCAACTTTTTGCTTGGAATGGGACCGGGTCAAGATTTATTGCTTCTGTTGCTTCTTCATTCTACATCAACACTTGTTAGAAACTTATATTTGTTGATCTTGATGGAAGTTTTAAAAAGTTCTTATAAACAGCAGATCAGTAACTTTGAGACATTAAAATTATTGAATCAGATTTTGTTTTCACGATACGACCGATTGTAATATACATACAGTCCTACACACACACATACACACACACACACACACACACACACACACACACACATATATCATTGAGATTCATTTGAATTAGGTACCTAAGTTGAAGCACCAGATCAGTGCGGTATTATCCGTATAACTCAAAGTAAGGTGAATAAAATCAAAATAAGCAACAGGATATCAAGAGGTGATGCAGTACTATCGTTTCAAGCGACTCCATTTAATTGAACAATGATTGCATTGTTCAATTAAATGGAGTCGCTTGAAACGGTCGTACTGCATCACATCTTGATATCCTGTTGCTTATTTTGAACACACACACACACACACACACACACACACACGAGGGTGGGCTGAAAAGTTCATGAGCTGACTATGAAGGAGTGATGCTAGAACTGTGAAAGCTTGCATGCATTATTTTCCCTGAAAGGATGAAAGGTAAAATCAACAACTGCGGAATTTGAACTCAGAAAATAAGGATGGACGAAATGCCGCTAAACATTTTGTCCAACGTGCTAACTATTCTGCCAGCGTGCCACCTTTTAAATAATAATAATAATAATAATAATAATAATAATAATAATAATAATAATAATAATAATAATAATAATTGAAACACATGCTACAATCATCGAGTCGAAAGAATACTAGTGTCGCACAAGAAATTAGAAAATGATAGACCAAACATATCAATTATAGATATGGAAAACGAAGTTGCTTACTTATCGCCCCATCATGCCCGTTTGATTCCAGGATCGTAAAAGAAGAAGAAGAAGGAAAAGTACAATCCCTTAAAATTTGAAATAGGAAGGATTTAGAGCATGCGAACAGTAAAGGTCGTGCCTATAATCATTGGAACGTTGAGAACAGTAAGTAAAGATATAGACAAATGGCTGAAGGAGACTGAAATACAATGCCTGGTAGAACTCCTACAGAAAGTTTGTCTCTAAGGGACAGCAAAGATTATCAGGAGAGTTCTAAGCACTTGAAAAACCGCAGAAAACTTGGGTACCTTGGGTTACAGGTAGTAACCCGCTATCCACTTAATTCCTCCAAGAATAAGTCCGAACCTGAGCCAAACCAAAATAATATTAATAATTATAATAATGATGATGATGATGATGATGATGATGATGATGATGATTATGATGATAACAATAACAATAATAATAATAATGGGCGCATATTTATAGAAGGTCCATTCATTTGTGCCACTCTCCCGCTTCATCCATTTTCTTACAAATTTACGGAGGAGCAGCATTTTCGTCCCCACCTTCACTTTCCTTTCCAAGTGGAACATGGTAATAGCTAGGCCGAAAAGAAAGTGTCTGTCTCTAGTCCATTTAGTTTTGACCACCATACAAAACCTCTTTCGCATAATTCATCAGGCAGAGGAAAACTACCTCCCTTCCGAATTTGTGATAGAGGATTAAGAGAATCACGGAAGGGAAAATTCATCGGAGTTCGATTTGAACTCAACTCAGAACGTAAAGAGCGAGAAGGAATATTGCAAGGCATTTAGTACGATACTCTAACGGCTTTGCCAATCCGTTACGCTTGGCACATTAAAAACAAAAACTGCAAGGTCACTGCCAGGTCACTGCCAGGACAATCAGACGTTAAGTGAGCGTTGGTTATTATACAAAATGAACTTGTTCAAAACCCATTACAAAAGAAAAAAAAATCTCTCGCATGCATTATTATGCTGTCTATAAACGGAACAAAACAAAACAATGCAATACAAAACAAAAAGTAAGAACCAAATTATGAAGTTAGAGTAAGTTTCAAATTAGAAGAAAATCTTTTTTTAAGAAAGTGGGGTTAAATTCAGGCGCAAAAGAAAAAGAAGCTAGATACATTTCCAAAAGAGCTGCATTGGCAACACCGTAAAGTTACCATTGATATAGGGGTAATATATTCTGAATTAAGAGTTGTAATTTCAGCAATAAAATTATCTCGATAATATATACATCACAGAAAAGTAAGTAGGTTAATGTTAGATAAAGGAGGCAGTATAGATAGTAATATAGTGATATCGCCGATTGTTGTACTGGAAGTGCTAAATAAAAATAGATAGAAATTTATAAAGGATAAAATTATGAAAATAAAATTAACAGAAATAGTTAAATATTTAATGGAGATGGAAATCGTGTTTATTTGAAAATATAAATATGAAAATAACTGTATAGCAAGTCAAAATTTAATTCCACATGTTATACTTCACATGTGTGTCAGTGTGTGTGTGTGTGCATGTATATGTGTGCATATCTATCTATCTATCTATCTATCTATCTATCTATCTATCTATCTATCTATCTATCTATCTATCCCTCCATCCATCCATCCATCCATCCATCCATCCATCCATCCATCCGTCCATCCCTACATGACCGGATTCGCGGTCATAGGATCGCAGTTTCGATTCCCAGACCGGGCATTGTGACTGTTTATTGAGCGAAAACACCTAAAGCTCCACGAGGTTCCGGCAGGGGATGGTGGCGAACCCTGCTGTACTCTTTCACCACAACTTTCTCTTACTCTTTCTTCCTGTCTTT